>NW_025534936.1:132500-134933 GCF_020615455.1 Coregonus clupeaformis
TCCCCCTCCTCTCTCTCCCTCCTCCCTCCCTCTCTCCCCCTCCCTTCCCTCCCTCTCCTCCCCTCCTGCCCAGTTGGTGCTGGGTCCCAGTGGAGTGCTCAGGGCATCAGGCCGGAAGTGTTAATAGAGATGTCTGCCGTTGACCCAGAGACCATCCTACAGGCTCTCACAGGTACACACGCGCACATACATACTAGTGCTTGCTCTTCCCACTGTCACTAGGCCATCATTGCTCTCCCATTGGGTACTGTTGTTACATCATCAATCCATCCTATCCTATGCTCTCTCATTAGCCCCTCTACTGCCACACCACTGTCTGAGTTGGCTCCTGTCCCATTAGGTGATATCGTCGCGGGGGGGATTCCTGGGAGGCTCCTGTGGCGGGGAGCCAGCAGGTGTCTAGCAGGGCATGCTGGTCATCCTGGCCGCCTGGAGACAGGACGGTCTCACGAGCTGCAGCTCCTGTTTCCAGGCCACAGGAAAAGCACTCCTTCTTCCTAGGTAGGTGGTCTGGGTTTGGGCGGATCACACGTGGGTGTCTTTGCCAAGGGCTATCCGGTTACTGTGGTACCAGGTGAAGCAGGTTAACATGTGTCCATGTTGTGTGTGTGTGTGTGTTCTCAGGTGAAGCAGGCTAGCGTGTCCATGTTGTGTGTGTGTTTCCAAGTGAAGCAGGCTCTAACGTGTCCATGTTGTGTGTTGGTGTGAGTTCTCCAGGTGAGGATTAGCTGTAGCGAAGATGATGCTGATCCTCAGCATGGTACAGGAAGCTTCGTGGCCACCATCGCCAAGGGCTGACCCTAGGCCGAGGCCACGGGCCAGTCACAGCTTATACCTTCCTGGACATCCTGTCTCCAGGGTCAGATAGCCAGCACCTTCAGTGGACCAAAAATGCCAGATTGAGTCAGAAACAAAAGCTTACTGCTGAGTGAGTCAGCTAAAGAAATACAATGTCTCCCCAAATGGTACCGTATTCCCTTTTATAGTTGCACAACTTTAGACCAGGGCCTATTGGAAACTCGAACATAGTGAATTCAATTGATTTAACATGTGTTTCAATTATTTTTGCATCGCTCTCACAAGCAACTGTGTCTGGTTTGGGGCCAGATATGTTATCCCTAAAAGCATGACTCGTTTAGGAAAGATGCCCCAACATTGATGGTTACAAAGTTCCCCTGTTTGTTACCTGTTCATGTTGTAATACCTTCCTCGACTATGGTTAAACTATTAATGGCACATTTGTTTTATTACATCTCTCCTGCTAATGATGATTTACGGTCTTTCCCGGAACTTTCCAGATATCCTACAGGGCAGCTTCAAACCAGACTACTATTTGAAACACATTCAGAAGGATCTGGGGCTAGCCATCTCCATGGGTGCCACAGCCAATCACCCAACCCCTATAGCTGCAGCAGCCATGAGGTATGTAGGCGTTGTTGGATTGGCACACACAAAATGGCCGACTATGAGATTTCAAGTAGCAGTATTTACATTGTGGGTGGATCTTAGCTATTTCAAGCGGACTAAATGTCCACAACCCATGGACACATTACCCTTATTGTTAGCCCAGCACCTACCAGTATAGAAAATGGGATGCACGTATTCTACATATAAGGTGGATATATAATGACCTGTGCTGCTTCCAGCTCCTCTGGTGTCTGGGGGTTTGGGAATTAATAAACAGGCAGCTTGCACTGTTCTAACCTGGCCCAGTCCCTCAGTGTGGGCTGTGGGAACACTGTTCCTAGCCTTGGCCCAGTCATCAGTGTGGGCTGTTGGACACACTTCCTAACCTGGCCCAGTCCTCCCAGTGTGGGCTGTGGGAACTCTGTTCCTAACCTGGCCCCGTCCTCAGTGTGGAGAAACACTGTTCTTAACCTGGCCCAGTCACTAAGCTGTGGGTTCCACCGGTTCCTAACCTGGCCCCAGTCCTCGCTGTCAGGGAACACTGTTTCCTATCTCTGGCCCAGTCCTCAGTGTGGGCTGTGGGAACACTGTTCCTATCCCCAGCCAGTCCTGCGCTGTGGGAACACTGATTTCCTATCTGGCCCACTGGTGGACACTGTTTCTGATCCTTCCAGTGTGGGCTGTGGGAACACTGTTCCTAACCTGGCCCAGTCCTCCGAGTGTGGGCTGTGGGAACACCTGTTCCTAACCTGGCCTTCAGTCTCAGTGTGGGCTGTGGGACATGTCCTAACCTGGCCCAGTCCTCAGTGTGGGCTGTGGGAACACTTCCTATCCTGGCCCAGTCCTCAGTGTGAACGAATGAACACTGTTTCCTTTCTAGCCCAGTCCTCGCCGTGGAGAAACACGGTTCTAATCCTGGCCCAGTCCTCGCTGTGGAACACGCGGTTCCTAACCTAGCCCAGTCCTGCTGTGGTTCACTGTTTCCTATTGCTATGGCCCAGTCACAGTGTGGGCTGTGGAAACATT
>NW_025534937.1:0-5000 GCF_020615455.1 Coregonus clupeaformis
GAGCTTAGCGATTAACGCTTTTATCGATTCAGGTGCCGATGGAAGCTTTCTTGATGCCGAGTTGTTGGAACAGCTGGGGCTTTCCAAGGAGCAATTGCCGGAAGCCATTGAAGCTACCACTCTGGACTGGCAGTAGTCTGGCACGTATCACGAAGGGAGGACTGAACCGGTTAAGATGCTGTTGTCGGGGAATCATTCTGAGATGATTTCATTCTTCATTCTGCCCGTCTTCCCATGTTCCTCTGGTCCTTGGATACCCCTGGCTGAAGGAACACAATCCCCACGTTCGATTGGGTGACGGGGCAAGGTAACAGTTGGAGCCTTGATTGTCATGCTAACTGTCTCAAGACTGCCTGTCTCCCCATTCGGTTCCCAAGTCAGGTGATTGAGGCTAAACCCCCAGATTTGTCCCTGGTTCCCGAGACATATCACGATTTGGGGAAGTTTTCAGTAAGCAGAAGGCTCTGTCACTCCCCCCCACCGACCATATGATTGTGCCATCAACCTGTTCCCTGGAGCTGTCTACCCCAAGGGAAGGTTATACAGTATCTCCCGACCTGAACGTGAGGCTTTGGAGACCTACATCAAGGAGTCCCTAGCTGCTGGTCTCGTTCGTCCCTCGTCATCACCCTGGGGGCAGGATTCTTCTTTGTGGGTAAGAAGGATGGCTCTCTTCGACCGTGTATTGATTATCGGGGTTGAATGACATCACGGTCAAGAACAAGTATCCCCTGCCCTTGATGAGTTCTGCCTTCGACTCCTTACAGGGTGCTACGGTGTTCACCAAGCTAGACCTACGAACGGATCACATGGTCCGGATCAGAGAGGGGGACGAGTGGTTGATGGGTTTCAATACACCGATGGGTCACTTGAGTATCAGGTGATGCCGTTTGGACTGACAGCAATGCTCCAGCCCGGTATTCCAGAGTATGGTGAACGACGTCCTGAGAGATATGATCGGTCTCTTTGTGTTTGTTTACCTGGATGACATTCTGATCTTCTCGAAGGAACCTTCCGACCACGTCCAGCATGTCCGGCAGGTTCTGCAGCGATTGTTGGAGAATCGCCTGTTCGTGAAGGCCGTAGGAAGTGCGAGTTTCACGCCCACACGACATCCTTTCGGGTACATCATCTCCAGGGGAGAGATTAGGATGGACCAGGAGAAGGTTAGAGCGGTTCTGGAATGGGCCCGCCCGGTACGAGATTGCAGCTCCAGAGATTTTTGGGGGTTTACAATTTCTACCGCAGATTCATCCGGGATTACAGCCGTGTGGCCGGCTCGTTAACTGCCTTGACTTCCAGTATCAGGACCTTCAAGTGGAATCCCGGAGGCGGATCGAGCGTTTCTGGATTTGAAGAGGCGATTCACCAACGCACCGATTCTCTCTCTCAACCGGACACGGCCCGTCAGTTGTCCGTTGAAGTGGACGCGTCTGATGTGGGAGTTGGCGCCATCCTGTCGCAGCGATGCTCAACGGACAGTAAACTCCCATCCCTGCGCCTACTACTCACGTCGCCTTTCGCCTGCGGAGAGGGAATTACGATGTGGGTAACCGGGAGCTTCGCGGTGAAACTTGCCTTGGAGGAGTGGCGCCACTGGTTGAGGAGGCGGTAGAGCAACCGTTTATTGTCTGGACTGACCACAAGAATCTTACTTACGGCAATCGGCTAGAGCGTCTCCAACTCCCCGTCAGGCCCAGGTGGGGCGTTGTTTTCGGACGATTCAAGTTTTCCCTGAACGTTCCGACCTGGATCTAAGAACGGCAAGGCGGACGCCTTGTCCCGGATGTTCTCCAAGACGGAGGAGAGTGGGTCCAAGACCGAGACAATTCTCCCCGGAACTGCGTCGTGGGAGCAGTTATGTGGAAGATTGAGAGGAGGTGATGGCGGCCCTTCGGACGCAGCCCGGTCCCGGTAACAGTCCACCCGGTCGGTTGTTTGTGCCTGAGTCGGTTCGTCCTGCTGTCCTCAAATGGTCCCACGCCAGCAAGATGGCTTGTCACCCTGGCGTGGCTCGGACGATGGCGTTTCTTCGCAGACGTTTTTGGTGGCCTGCCACGGCCGAGGATACTCGGGGTTTTGTTGCTGCCTGTCCAGTGTGTGCGCAAGAATAAGAGTACCAATCGGCCCAGCTCTGGACTACTTCACCCCCTTCCTATTCCCGGCGACCATGGTCGCATCTGGCCCTGGACTTCGTCACTGGGTTGCCCGCTTCTGAGGGGAACACGGTCGTTCTGACTATCGTGGACAGATTCAGCAAGTTCGCCCACTTTGTGCCAATTGCCAAGCTTCCCTCTCTGCCTCGGAGACGTCCGAGATCCTGGTTAGGGGAGGTTTTCAGGGTCCACGGTTTGCCCAGTGATATCGTTTCCGACCGTGGCCCTCAGTTTACCTCTGCTGTCTGGAAGTCCTTCTGTTTGGCCATTGGAGCTGCAGTCAGTCTCACATCTGGTTTTCACCCCCAATCCAATGGTCAGGCGGAGAGAGCCAACCAGAAGATGGAATCACGCTACGCTGCCTGGTCTCTTCCAACCCCACCTCCTGGGTCTCTCAGTTGCCTTGGGTTGAGTATGCCCACAATACTCTCCCTACATCTGCCACTGGGATGTCTCCCTTCCAGTGCCTGTATGGCTACCAACCTCCCTTGTTCCCTTCTCAGGAGAAGGAGCTCTCAGTGCCCTCTGTTCCAGGCCCATATTCGTCGTTGCCACCGGACCTGGCATCGGGCCAGAAAGGCACTCCTTAGAGTTTCGGACCGGTATCAGCTCCAGGCGAATCGTGGCCGGATCCCCGCTCCCACCTATACCATCGGAGATAGGGTCTGGTTGGCCACACGGGATCTTCCTTTACGGACTGAGTCTAGGAAGTTGTTACGAAGTTCATTGGTCCGTTTGTGGTGGAGAAGGTGATCAATCCAGTGGCAGTTCGACTCAAACTACCGAGGACTCGCTCAGAGTCCATCCCACCTTTCATGTCTCCTGCCTCAAGCCTGTTTTCCTCAGTCCTCTGTTGCCTCCTCCGCCTCCTCCTCCTCCTCCTCGGATGATCGGAGGTGGTCCTGCCTACACGGTGCGACGATCATGGATTCCAGACGGCGGGGCCGGGGTTTCCAGTATCTCGTGGACTGGGAGGGGTATGGTCCTGAAGAGAGGAGTTGGATTCCGCGGCGACAGATCCTAGATGCTGACCTCATTCGTGACTTCTACCGCCTCCATCCTGGCGCTCGGGGAGTCCGCCCGGTGGCGTTCGTCGGAGGGGGTACTGTAGCGATCCCGGCAGTCTGAGTCGGGTCCTGTCTGTGGACTAGTTTTTCTGCTCGTGATCTCCAGTTTCCCGAGGGTTCTGGAACGCTCCCTGCCTGGTTGCCGGGCAACGTTGCTAGGCGGGAGCTCTCTTGATTTCCGCACCTGCATCCCATCAGCAATCTGCACACCTGGTCCTGATCATCACCCTTCTTAGGCTCTGGCTAACATCCATTCCCCTGCCGGATCGTTGCCATGAACAGTAGGTTTACCAGAGTATCAGTCTTAGAGCTTCTAGCGTTAGTTTTGTTGTTTTGCACCTTGTTGGTTTGTTGTTTACTTACCTCCGTTTTGTTCCATCTGCAGTCACTCGTCCGGAACCCCTTCATCCAACCTCTGCCTGGTGGTGGCGGCTGCCGAGCCATGATTGATCAACCACTGCACCCCCAACAACTAATCAACGCCGCCCGCTCTGTTCCCTGGATTATTCAGCATCACTCTTGAATTTGTAAATAAACACTCACCTTCGTTTCAACTTACCTTGTCCTGGTCTGCTTCTGGGTTCTGGCTTTGTAACTCGTGACATTTAGCTTAATTGTGTTTGTATCTAATTCAGTAAAATATAAATTATAACCTTTTCAATGCTTTGAAACAAGCGTGAATGTTAAGCATATAAATATGTTGATTTGTTTAAAAGAGTTGATTAGCCCAATAATGGACTAAAAGGAGCCCAACATTTATCTTTATAGTCCAAGGACCTTGCAACCACAGATGGCCACCAGATAATCGCCACCTGATCTGTCGTTAAACCATCAATAGGTGCTAAAATCACCTGCACAACTGATCTCCATTGCAACCATCATCCGCCACCGAATTACCGCTCCATAAAAGCTTACCATATGCTTCCCAGTCGAAATAGTTTGCGCGTATATTATGATGACATTTTGTGACGTTTTTGTTCGTTTAGGTGTTTGGCAAGTTTTCATTTTTTTCAGCTGTTCCAGCACACATATTTCTTGAGGCAAGCCGAAGTTCGGTAGCCGAAGTCTACACCCATTTGTTAACAGGCATAACTTAAAAAGGATACTTTGGGATTTTTGGCAAGGATGCCCTTTATCTACTTCCCAGAGTCAGATGAGCTAATGGATACTATTTTATGTATTTGTGTCCAGTATTAAGGAAGTTAGGTTTGCGAGCCAATGCTAACTTGCGTTAGCACAATATCTAGCAGACACCCATAGACTTCCAGTCATTGCATCAAAAACTAGTTAACATTGGCTCGAGAAAATACCTCTAACTTCCTTAATACTGGACATAGACATACAAATGGCATCCACAAGTTCATCTGACTCTGGGGAGGTGGTTAAAGGGCCTCATTGCCAAAATCCCCAAGAATCCCTTTAAGTTCTGCCTGTTCGTTGCAATCCCGCCTAGATGTTCTGGTTAGAGGCCTCTAAACAGCCAAATACTCCATCTAATCGTGAATCGATGCTCAATTGTGGTATGGTTCAAGAAACATAAAGCCCTCTATTTTCATATCACATCAAAATAATTTCACAAATGCAAAATATACACTTACTATTCACTGCTTCAACACAGTTGCAACCGATAGTATTATTCAGTGACCCCAGTGCACCTGTTGTATTCGGCGCATGTGACCAATAAAATTTGATTTGTGGCGTCCGTCCTCCGTTTACAAACAGGTGTTAAGAGTAGCAGATAGCTAGTTAGCACAGGTAGTCGACTTTCCGTAAACAA
>NW_025534937.1:10000-40000 GCF_020615455.1 Coregonus clupeaformis
AACCGGGTTAAGATGCGGTTGTCAGGGAATCATTCTGAGATGATTTCATTTTTCATTCTGCCGTCTTCCCATGTTCCTCTGGTCCTTGGATACCCCTGGCTGAAGGAACACAATCCCACGTTCGATTGGGTGACGGGCAAGGTAACGAGTTGGAGCCTGGATTGTCATGCTAACTGTCTCAAGACTGCCTGCCCCCATTCGGTTCCCAGTCAGGTGATTGAGGCTAAACCTCCAGATTTGTCCCTGGTTCCCGAGACATATCACGATTTGGGGGAGGTTTTCAGTAAGCAGAAGGCTCTGTCACTCCCTCCCCACCGACCATATGATTGTGCCATCAACCTGGTCCCTGGAGCTGTCTACCCCAAGGGGAAGGTTATACAGTATCTCCCGACCTGAACGTGAGGCGTTGGAGACCTACATCAAGGAGTCCCTAGCTGCTGGTCTCGTTCGTCCTTCGTCATCACCCCTGGGGGGCAGGATTCTTCTTTGTGGGTAAGAAGGATGGCTCTCTTCGACCATGTATTGACTATCGGGGGTTGAATGACATCACGGTCAAGAACAAGTATCCCCTGCCCTTGATGAGTTCTGCCTTCGACTCCTTACAGGGTGCTACGGTGTTCACCAAGTTAGACCTACGCAATGCGTATCACCTGGTCCGGATCAGAGAGGGGGACGAGTGGTTGACGGGTTTCAATACGCCGATGGGGCACTTCGAGTATCAGGTGATGCCGTTTGGACTGACCAATGCTCCAGCGGTATTCCAGAGTATGGTGAACGACGTCCTGAGAGATATGATCGGTCTCTTCGTGTTTGTTTACCTGGATGACATTCTGATCTTCTCGAAGGAACCTTCCGACCACGTCCAGCATGTCCGGCAGGTTCTGCAGCGATTGTTGGAGAATCGCCTGTTCGTGAAGGCCGAGAAGTGCGAGTTTCACGCCCACACAACATCCTTTCTCGGGTACATCATCTCCAGGGGAGAGATTAGGATGGACCAGGAGAAGGTTAGAGCGGTTCTGGAATGGGCCCAGCCCGGTACGAGACTGCAGCTCCAGAGATTTTTGGGGTTTGCGAATTTCTACCGCAGATTCATCCGGGATTACAGCCGTGTGGCCGCTCCATTAACTGCCTTGACTTCCAGCATCAGGACCTTCAAGTGGAATCCGGAGGCGGATCGAGCGTTCTGGATTTGAAGAGGCGATTCACCAACGCACCGATTCTCTCTCAACCGGACACGGCCCGTCAGTTCGTTGTTGAAGTGGACGCGTCTGATGTGGGAGTTGGCGCCATCCTGTCGCAGCGATGCTCCACGGACAGTAAACTCCATCCCTGCGCCTACTACTCTCGTCGCCTTTCACCTGCGGAGAGGAATTACGATGTGGGTAACCGGGAGCTTCTCGCGGTGAAACTTGCCTTGGAGGAGTGGCGCCACTGGTTGGAGGGGGCGGAGCAACCGTTTTTGTCTGGACGGACCACAAGAATCTTGCTTACGTGCAATCGGCGAAACGTCTCAACTCCCGTCAGGCCAGGTGGGCGTTGTTTTTCGGACGATTCAAGTTTGTCCTGACGTTCCGACCTGGGTCTAAGAACGGCAAGGCGGACGCCTTGTCCCGGATGTTCTCCAAGACGGAGGAGAGTGGGTCCAAGACCGAGACTATTCTCCCCGGAACTGCGTCGTGGGAGCAGTCATGTGGAAGATTGAGGAGGAGGTGCTGGCGGCCCTCGGACTCAGCCCGGTCCCGGTAACGGTCCACCCGGTCGGTTGTTTGTGCCTGAGTCGGTTCGTCCTGCTGTTCTCAAGTGGTCCCACGCCAGTAAGATGGCTTGTCACCCTGGCGTGGCTCGGACTATGGCGTTTCTTCGCAGACGTTTTTGGTGGCCTGCCATGGCCGAGGATACTCGGGGTTTTGTTGCTGCCTGTCCAGTGTGTGCGCAGAATAAGAGTACCAATCGGCCCAGCTCTGGACTACTTCACCCCCTTCCTATTCCCCGGCGTCCATGGTCGCATCTGGCCCTGGACTTCGTCACGGGGTTGCCCGCTTCTGAGGGGAACACGGTCGTTCTGACTATCGTGGACAGATTCAGCAAGTTCGCCCACTTTGTGCCGATTGCCAAGCTTCCCTCTGCCTCGGAGACGTCCGAGATCCTGGTTAGGGAGGTTTTCAGGGTCCACGGTTTGCCCAGTGATATCGTTTCCGACCGTGGCCCTCAGTTTACCTCTGCTGTCTGGAAGTCCTTCTGTTCGGCCATTGGAGCTACAGTCAGTCTCACATCTGGTTTTCACCCCCAATCCAATGGTCAGGCGGAGAGAGCCAACCAGAAGATGGAATCCACGCTACGCTGTCTGGTCTCTTCCAACCCCACCTCCTGGGCCTCTCAGTTGCCTTGGGTTGAGTATGCCCACAATACTCTCCCTACATCTGCCACTGGGATGTCTCCCTTCCAGTGCCTGTATGGCTACCAACCTCCCCTGTTCCCTTCTCAGGAGAAGGAGCTCTCAGTGCCTTCTGTTCAGGCCCACATTCGTCGTTGCCACCGGACCTGGCATCGGGCCAGAAAGGCACTCCTTAGAGGTTCGGACCGGTATCAGCTCCAGGCGAATCGTCGCCGGATCCCCGCTCCCACCTATACCATCGGAGATAGGGTTTGGTTGGCCACACGGGATCTTCCGTTACGGACTGAGTCTAGGAGTTGTTACCGAAGTTCATTGGTCCGTTTGTGGTGGAGAAGGTGATCAATCCAGTGGCCGTTCGACTCAAACTACCGAGGGACGCTCAGAGTCCATCCCACCTTTCATGTCTCCTGCCTCAAGCCTGTCCTCCTCAGTCCTCTGTTGCCTCCTCCGCCTCCTCCTCCTCCTCCTCGGATGATCGGAGGTGGTCCTGCCTACACGGTGCGGCGCATCATGGATTCCCGACGGCGGGGCCGGGGTTTCCAGTATCTCGTGGACTGGGAGGGGTATGGTCCTGAGGAGAGGAGTTGGGTTCCGCGGCGACAGGTCCTAGATCCGGATCTCATCAGGGACTTCTACCGCCTCCATCCTGGCGCTCCGGGGAGTCCGCCCGGTGGCGTTCGTCGGGGGGGGTACTGTAACGATCCCGGCGGTCTGAGTCGGGTCCTGTCTGGTGACGAGTGTTTCTGGTCGTAGCTCCTGTTTCCCGAGGGTTCGGGGAACGCTCCGGGGAGCGCTCTTGTTTCGCACCTGCTTCCCATCAGCAATCGGCACACCTGGGCCTAATCATCACCCTTCTTAGGGTCTGGCCCAACATCCAGTTCCTGCCGGATCGTTAGCCATGAACAGTATGTTTTGCCGGCGTATTAGCCTCAGTACTAGAGTTAGTGTTTGTTGTTTTGTTGCACCCTGTTGACCTGCCTGGTACTTACCTCCGTTTTTGTTCTCCCCACAGTCACTCGCCCGGAACCTCTACCCAACCTCTGCCTGATGGTCGGCGGCTGCCGAGCCATCATCGGATCAACCACTGGACCCTCTACAACTCCTCCACGCCGCCGCTCTGTTCCCTGGATTATTTCCCTTCACCCTTGGTTCAGTAAATAAACACTCACCTTTTGACACCACTTACCTTGTCCTGGTCTGCTTCTGGGTTCTGGCTTAGTAAACCGTGACACTACAGGTGTGTTACTACTAATGTGATTACAGAATCAAAGACATGACTAGCAGGCAGTGCAAGGTGTATACTCTGTCTCTGTCTGAATACCCATACTTGCGTCCTAAACAGTAAGCCGTTTGAGTATGCGAAAATATAATGTTTAATAGTGTGCGACGTTTCAAAAATCGAGTATGGTTTAAATGCCAGGATGTTATACTCATTTCGGGCTCTTCATCTGTATACTAGAATTCGATGAACGCTTTTCCACAATGCAATGGAAGAGGTTGGCTGCAAGTGATAGTCCCTAGTTCTCTTCAAGTAGCCAACAACAAAACCAGGCTACTTCATTGGGAAGATGGCCGAAGCTTCTGGGGTTCCAATGTAGGCTAAGCAGTTGTTATCTCCTTAAAATCGTCACTAGTATTGCATCGTAGGCTACTCGTTTGAAAAGTATTTTATTTAATTTTTTACCCAAAGTGGATTTCTGTTTTCTCACTGAAAACTGTTTCTTGTTCTCTGAACCTTTGTCAGAGCTTTTAAACTAAATACATTTTACATTTACATTTCAGTCATTTAGCAGTCACTTATCCAGAGCGACTTACAGTTAGTGAGTGCATACATTATTTTTTTCATACCGGCCCCCCATGGGAATCGAACCCACAACCCTGGCATTGCAAACGCCATCCCTGCCGGCCTAACCTCCCGAGTGGCGCAGTGGTCTAAGGCACTGCATCGCAGTGCTAACTGTGCCACTAGAGATCCTGGTTCGAATCCAGGCTCTGTCGTAGCCGGCCGCGACCGGGAGACATGGGGCGGCGCACAATTGGCCCAGCGTCGTCCAAGGTAGGGGAGGGTTTGGCCGGCAGGGATGGCGTTTGCAATGCCAGGGTTGTGGGTTCGATTCCCATGGGGGGCCGGTATGAAAAAAAATAATGTATGCACTCACTAACTGTAAGTCGCTAAACCATCTTTTGATTTCTGAATGTGTCGGCACCGGGGACTCGGAATGTTGATGCATTATTGATGCCATGTTAATCAAGTCTTTTGATATGTACGGTTTGTTTTAGTTTTGTAGGCTAGGCTACCTATTTAATTATTTAATATATAGATCAAGCCTTAGCAGTCGTTCTGATCTCGTTCCCAAAGATCAGTGCTTTAGTTTATTATGTTGCTGTCCAGCGGTTCTGAAATGTGTGATGCACCCGACTGTCCACATATATCTGTGCCTTTTGATTTGAACATTTTAAAAGTTTTGGAGTGTGTACTAGGCTATTTGATTTAAGTTATATATGTTACAGCACTTTAGTTTCACCAAAAAATGTATTGAAATGGAACAGTCCTTTTTAAATAGGATAGATGGGCTATATGGTTTATTACTGTATAGGTCAAATGTGATAGTCTGCCTATAACCAACCTGAGTAGGCCTATAACCCCATTCCTATTCTATTCAGAGTTTAGACAAATTAATCAAATTGAAAATGAGCTATTATCAGGCTGGTTAATGCGATGCATGTCTGTTGAATTAGGAAAAATCCACCAGCACTCGGCCCCGCCCCACCTATTCAGCCAGTTATGGACATGACTTGGAAAGGCACATCCCTGTCTATATAAGGTCCCACAGTTGACAGTGCATGTCAGAGCAAAAACTAAGCCATGAGGTCGAAGAAATTGTCCGTAGGGCTCCGAGACAGGATTGTGTCGAGGCACAGATCTTAGGAAGGGTACCAAAACATTTCTGCTGCATTGAAGGTCTCCAAGAACATAGTGGCCTCCATCATTCTTAAATGGAAGAAGTTTGGAACCACCAAGACTCTTCCTAGAGCTGGCCACCCAGCCAAACTGAGCAATCGGGGGAGAAGGGCCTTGGTCAGGGAGGTGACCAAGAACCCGATGGTCACTCTGAAAGAGCTCTAGAGTTCCTCTGTGGAGATGGAAGAACCTTCCAGAAGGACAACCATCGCTGCAGCACTCCACCAATTAGGCCTTTATGGTAGAGTGGCCAGACGGAAGCCACTCCTCAGTAAAAGGCACATGACAGCCCGCTTGGAGTTTGCCAAAAGGCACCTAAAGAGTCTCAGACCATGAGAAACAAGATTATCTGGTCTGATGAAACCAAGATTTAACTCTTTGGCCTGAATGCCAAGCGTCACGTCTGGAGGAAACCTGGCACCAACCCTACGGTGAAGCATGGTGGTGGCAGCATCATGCTGTGGGGATGTTTTTCAGTGGCAGGGACTGGGAGACTAGTCAGGATCGAGGCAAAGATGAACGGAGCAAAGTACAGAGAGCTCCTTGATGAAAACCTGCTCCAGAGTGCTCAGGACCTCAGACTGGGGCGAAGGTTTACCTTCCATCAGGACAATGATCCTAAGCACACATCCAAGACAACGCAGGAGTGGCTTCGGGACAAGTCTCTGAATGTCCTTGAGTGGCCCAGCCAGAGCCTGGACTTGAACCCAATCGAACATCTCTGGAGAGACCTGAAAATAGCTGTGCAGCAACGCTTCCCATCCAGCCTGACAGAGCTTGAGAGGATTTAAAGAGAAGAATTGGAGAAACTCCCCAAATACAGGTGTGCCAAGCTTGTAGCGTCATACCCAAGAAGACTTGAGGCTGTAATCGCTGCCAAAGGTACTGAGTAAAGGGTCTGAATACTTAAGTAAATGTCGTATTTCAGATGAATGTTTTAATTTTTTTGCATTGTGTGTGTAGATTGATGAGTGAAAAAAACAATTTTAGCAATTTTAGAATAAGGCTGTTACCTAACAAAATGTGGAAAATGTCAAGGGGTCTGAATACTTTCAAAAGGCACTGTATATGGAGAGAGACTACTGGTTACCTGTTTCAGTATTAGACAGGGGACTGAGCCTGGGGTGGAAACCTGTACCTGTTTCAGTATTAGACAGGGTATGACCCAGGGTCTGCCGTTGGGGTGGGAACTTGTAGCTGTTTCTGTGGTTATTGTTGTTGTTGTTGTTGTTGTGGTCCTCAGCAGGCTGAAGGGAAATGAGACTTAGGAGATCACCTGAAATGATTACATGCTGATATGACACTGATGTCCTAGACACAAACACACACTGTGCTCTTCTCTCTCTCTCACACACACACACACTCCAGTTTAAACCCTCAGTGATTTTCCTCCCTCAGTGAGGTGTCTCTCTGTACCTCTGGACCTAAACGTTCACCATAACCCCAATTTCCCTCTCATCAATATGGAAACTAAGCACAATTTTTATCCTACCGTCGGTTTCACTCACACACACGCACACACACACACACACCTACACACACACACGCACACACACACCTACACACACACACACACACACACACACACACACACACACACACACACACACACTCCTACACACACACACACACACACACACACCTCCTTTTTTTCTGTGGAGGCAAATATAAACATTTCTCACTTCGATACATTCTACCTCCAGTTAATCAGTCTATTGTGGTTAGGATGCCTCCAGTTAATCAGTCTATTGTGGTTAGGATGCCTCCAGTTAATCAGTCTATTGTGGTTAGGATGCCTCCAGTTAATTAGTCTATTGTGGTTAGGATGCCTCCAGTTAATCAGTCTATTGTGGTTAGGATGCCTCCAGTTAATCAGTCTATTGTGGTTAGGATGCCTCCAGTTAATCAGTCTATTGTAGTTAGGATGCCTCCAGTTAATCAGTCTATTGTGGTTAGGATGCCTCCAGTTAATCAGTCTATTGTGGTTAGGATGCCTCCAGTTAATCAGTCTATTGTGGTTAGGATGCCTCCAGTTAATCCTCCAGTTAATCACAGTCTATTGTGGTTAGGATGCCTCCAGTTAATCAGTCTATTGTGGTTAGGATGCCTCCAGTTAATCAGTCTATTGTGGTTAGGATGCCTCCAGTTAATCAGTCTATTGTGGTTAGGATGCCTCCAGTTAATCAGTCTATTGTGGTTAGGATGCCTCCAATTAATCAGTCTATTGTGGTTAGGATGCCTCCAGTTAATCAGTCTATTGTGGTTAGGATACCTCCAGTTAATCAGTCTATTGTGGTTAGGATGCCTCCAGTTAATCAGTCTATTGTGGTTAGGATGCCTCCAGTTAATCACAGTCTATTGTGGTTAGGATGCCTCTAGTTAATCAGTCTATTGTGGTTAGGATGCCTCCAGTTAATCAGTCTATTGTGGTTAGGATGCCTCCAGTTAATCACAGTCTATTGTGGTTAGGATGCCTCCAGTTAATCAGTCTATTGTGGTTAGGATGCCTCCAGTTAATCACAGTCTATTGTGGTTAGGATGCCTCCAGTTAATCAGTCTATTGTGGTTAGGATGCCTCCAGTTAATCAGTCTATTGTGGTTAGGATGCCTCCAGTTAATCAGTCTATTGTGGTTAGGATGCCTCCAGTTAATCAGTCTATTGTGGTTAGGATGCCTCCAGTTAATCAGTCTATTGTGGTTAGGATGCCTCCAGTTAATCAGTCTATTGTGGTTAGGATGCCTCCAGTTAATCAGTCTATAGTGGTTAAGATGCCTCCAGTTAATCAGTCTATTGTGGTTAGGATGCCTCCAGTTAATCAGTCTATTGTGGTTAGGATGCCTCTAGTTAATCAGTCTATTGTGGTTAGGATGCCTCCAGTTAATCAGTCTATTGTGGTTAGGATGCCTCCAGTTAATCAGTCTATTGTGGTTAGGATGCCTCCAGTTAATCACAGTCTATTGTGGATAGGATGCCTCCAGTTAATCACAGTCTATTGTGGTTAGGATGCCTCCAGTTAATCAGTCTATTGTGGTTAGGATGCCTCCAGTTAATCAGTCTATTGTGGTTAGGATGCCTCCAGTTAATCAGTCTATTGTGGTTAGGATGCCTCCAGTTAATCACAGTCTATTGTGGTTAGGATGCCTCCAGTTAATCAGTCTATTGTGGTTAGGATGCCTCCAGTTAATCAGTCTATTGTGGTTAGGATGCCTCCAGTTAATCCGTCTATAGTGGTTGGGATGCCTCCAGTTAATCACAGTCTATTGTGGTTAGGATGCCTCCAGTTAATCAGTCTATTGTGGTTAGGATGCCTCCAGTTAATCAGTCTATAGTGGTTAGGATGCCTCCAGTTAATCAGTCTATTGTGGTTAGGATGCCTCCAGTTAATCAGTCTATTGTAGTTAGGATGCCTCCAGTTAATCAGTCTATTGTGGTTAGGATGCCTCCAGTTAATCAGTCTATTGTGGTTAGGATGCCTCTCGTTAATCAGTCTATTGTGGTTAGGATGCCTCCAGTTAATCACAGTCTATTGTGGTTAGGATGCCTCCAGTTAATCAGTCTATTGTGGTTAGGATGCCTCCAGTTAATCAGTCTATTGTGGTTAGGATGCCTCCAGTTAATCAGTCTATTGTGGTTAGGATGCCTCCAGTTAATCACAGTCTATTGTGGTTAGGATGCCTCCAGTTAATCAGTCTATTGTGGTTAGGATGCCTCCAGTTAATCAGTCTATTGTAGTTAGGATGCCTCCAGTTAATCAGTCTATTGTGGTTAGGATGCCTCCAGTTAATCAGTCTATTGTGGTTAGGATACCTCCAGTTAATCAGTCTATTGTGGTTAGGATGCCTCCAGTTAATCAGTCTATTGTGGTTAGGATACCTCCAGTTAATCAGTCTATTGTGGTTAGGATGCCTCCAGTTAATCAGTCTATTTTGGTTAGGATGCCTCCAGATAATCAGTCTATTGTGGTTAGGATGCCTCCAGTTAATCACAGTCTATTGTGGTTAGGATGCCTCCAGTTAATCAGTCTATTGTGGTTAGGATGCCTCCAGTTAATCAGTCTATTGTGGTTAGGATGCCTCCAGTTAATCAGTCTATTGTGGTTAGGATGCCTCCAGTTAATCAGTCTATTGTGGTTAGGATGCCTCCAGTTAATCAGTCTATTGTGGTTAGGATACCTCCAGTTAATCACAGTCTATTGTGGTTAGGATGCCTCTAGTTAATCAGTCTATTGTGGTTAGGATGCCTCCAGTTAATCAGTCTATTGTGGTTAGGATACCTCCAGTTAATCAGTCTATTGTGGTTAGGATGCCTCCAGTTAATCAGTCTATTGTGGTTAGGATGCCTCCAGTTAATCAGTCTATTGTGGTTAGGATACCTCCAGTTAATCAGTCTATTGTGGTTAGGATGCCTCCAGTTAATCAGTCTATTGTGGTTAGGATACCTCCAGTTAATCAGTCTATTGTGGTTAGGATGCCTCCAGTTAATCACAGTCTATTGTGGTTAGGATGCCTCTAGTTAATCAGTCTATTGTGGTTAGGATGCCTCCAGTTAATCAGTCTATTGTGGTTAGGATGCCTCCAGTTAATCAGTCTATTGTGGTTAGGATGCCTCCAGTTAATCAGTCTATTTTGGTTAGGATGCCTCCAGATAATCAGTCTATTGTGGTTAGGATGCCTCCAGTTAATCACAGTCTATTGTGGTTAGGATGCCTCCAGTTAATCACAGTATATTGTGGTTAGGATGCCTCTAGTTAATCAGTCTATTGTGGTTAGGATGCCTCCAGTTAATCAGTCTATTGTGGTTAGGATGCCTCCAGTTAATCACAGTCTATTGTGTTTAGGATGCCTCTAGTTAATCAGTCTATTGTGGTTAGGATGCCTCCAGTTAATCAGTATATTGTGGTTAGGATGCCTCCAGTTAATCAGTCTATTGTGGTTAGGATGCCTCCAGTTAATCAGTCTATTTTGGTTAGGATGCCTCCAGATAATCAGTCTATTGTGGTTAGGATGCCTCCAGTTAATCACAGTCTATTGTGGTTAGGATGCCTCCAGTTAATCAGTCTATTGTGGTTAGGATGCCTCCAGTTAATCAGTCTATTGTGGTTAGGATGCCTCCAGTTAATCAGTCTATTGTGGTTAGGATGCCTCCAGTTAATCACAGTATATTGTGGTTAGGATGCCTCCAGTTAATCAGTCTATTGTGGTTAGGATGCCTCCAGTTAATCAGTCTATTGTGGTTAGGATGCCTCCAGTTAATCAGTCTATTGTGGTTAGGATGCCTCCAGTTAATCAGTCTATTGTGGTTAGGATGCCTCCAGTTAATCAGTCTATTGTGGTTAGGATGCCTCCAGTTAATCAGTCTATTGTGGTTAGGATGCCTCCAGTTAATCAGTCTATTGTGGTTAGGATGCCTCCAGTTAATCACAGTCTATTGTGGTTAGGATGCCTCCAGTTAATCAGTCTATTGTGGTTAGGATGCCTCCAGTTAATCAGTCTATTGTGGTTAGGATGCCTCCAGTTAATCAGTCTATTGTGGTTAGGATGCCTCCAGTTAATCAGTCTATTGTGGTTAGGATGCCTCCAGTTAATCAGTCTATTGTGGTTAGGATGCCTCCAGTTAATCAGTCTATTGTGGTTAGGATGCCTCCAGTTAATCAGTCTATTGTGGTTAGGATGCCTCCAGTTAATCACAGTCTATTGTGGTTAGGATGCCTCCAGTTAATCACAGTCTATTGTGGTTAGGATGCCTCTAGTTAATCAGTCTATTGTGGTTAGGATGCCTCCAGTTAATCAGTCTATTGTGGTTAGGATGCCTCCAGTTAATCAGTCTATTGTGGTTAGGATGCCTCCAGTTATTCAGTCTATTTTGGTTAGGATGCCTCCAGATAATCAGTCTATTGTGGTTAGGATGCCTCCAGTTAATCACAGTCTATTGTGGTTAGGATGCCTCCAGTTAATCAGTCTATTGTGGTTAGGATGCCTCCAGTTAATCAGTCTATTGTGGTTAGGATGCCTCCAGTTAATCAGTCTATTGTGGTTAGGATGCCTCCAGTTAATCACAGTATATTGTGGTTAGGATGCCTCCAGTTAATCAGTCTATTGTGGTTAGGATGCCTCCAGTTAATCAGTCTATTGTGGTTAGGATACCTCCAGTTAATCACAGTCTATTGTGGTTAGGATGCCTCTAGTTAATCAGTCTATTGTGGTTAGGATGCCTCCAGTTAATCAGTCTATTGTGGTTAGGATACCTCCAGTTAATCAGTCTATTGTGGTTAGGATGCCTCCAGTTAATCAGTCTATTGTGGTTAGGATGCCTCCAGTTAATCAGTCTATTGTGGTTAGGATACCTCCAGTTAATCAGTCTATTGTGGTTAGGATGCCTCCAGTTAATCAGTCTATTGTGGTTAGGATACCTCCAGTTAATCAGTCTATTGTGGTTAGGATGCCTCCAGTTAATCACAGTCTATTGTGGTTAGGATGCCTCTAGTTAATCAGTCTATTGTGGTTAGGATGCCTCCAGTTAATCAGTCTATTGTGGTTAGGATGCCTCCAGTTAATCAGTCTATTGTGGTTAGGATGCCTCCAGTTAATCAGTCTATTGTGGTTAGGATGCCTCTAGTTAATCAGTCTATTGTGGTTAGGATGCCTCCAGTTAATCACAGTCTATTGTGGTTAGGATGCCTCCAGTTAATCACAGTCTATTGTGGTTAGGATGCCTCCAGTTAATCACAGTCTATTGTGGTTAGGATGCCTCCAGTTAATCACAGTATATTGTGGTTAGGATGCCTCTAGTTAATCAGTCTATTGTGGTTAGGATGCCTCCAGTTAATCAGTCTATTGTGGTTAGGATACCTCCAGTTAATCAGTCTATTGTGGTTAGGATGCCTCTAGTTAATCAGTCTATTGTGGTTAGGATGCCTCCAGTTAATCAGTCTATTGTGGTTAGGATGCCTCCAGTTAATCAGTCTATTGTGGTTAGGATGCCTCCAGTTAATCAGTCTATTTTGGTTAGGATGCCTCCAGATAATCAGTCTATTGTGGTTAGGATGCCTCCAGTTAATCACAGTCTATTGTGGTTAGGATGCCTCCAGTTAATCAGTCTATTGTGGTTAGGATGCCTCCAGTTAATCAGTCTATTGTGGTTAGGATGCCTCCAGTTAATCAGTCTATTGTGGTTAGGATGCCTCCAGTTAATCAGTCTATTGTGGTTAGGATGCCTCCAGTTAATCAGTCTATTGTGGTTAGGATGCCTCCAGTTAATCAGTCTATTGTGGTTAGGATGCCTCCAGTTAATCAGTCTATTGTGGTTAGGATGCCTCCAGTTAATCACAGTCTATTGTGGTTAGGATGCCTCCAGTTAATCAGTCTATTGTAGTTAGGATGCCTCCAGTTAATCAGTCTATTGTGGTTAGGATACCTCCAGTTAATCAGTCTATTGTGGTTAGGATGCCTCCAGTTAATCAGTCTATTGTGGTTAGGATGCCTCCAGTTAATCACAGTCTATTGTAGTTAGGATACCTCCAGTTAATCACAGTCTATTGTAGTTAGGATACCTCCAGTTAATCAGTCTATTGTGGTTAGGATGCCTCCAGTTAATCAGTATATTGTGGTTAGGATGCCTCCAGTTAATCAATCTATTGTGGTTAGGATGCCTCCAGTTAATCACAGTCTATTGTAGTTAGGATGCCTCCAGTTAATCAGTCTATTGTGGTTAGGATGCCTCCAGTTAATCAGTCTATTGTGGTTAGGATGCCTCCAGTTAATCAGTCTATTGTGGTTAGGATGCTTCCAGTTAATCCGTCTATAGTGGTTAGGATGCCTCCAGTTAATCAGTCTATTGTGGTTAGGATGCCTCCAGTTAATCAGTCTATTGTGGTTAGGATGCCTCTAGTTAATCAGTCTATTGTAGTTAGGATGCCTCCAGTTAATCAGTCTATTGTGGTTAGGATGCCTCCAGTTAATCAGTCTATTGTGGTTAGGATGCTTCCAGTTAATCAGTCTATTGTAGTTAGGATGCCTCCAGTTAATCAGTCTATTGTGGTTAGGATGCCTCTAGTTAATCAGTCTATTGTAGTTAGGATGCCTCCAGTTAATCAGTCTATTGTGGTTAGGATGCCTCCAGTTAATCAGTCTATTGTGGTTAGGATACCTCAAGTTAATCAGTCTATTGTGGTTAGGATGCCTCCAGTTAATCACAGTCTATTGTGGTTAGGATGCCTCCAGTTAATCACAGTCTATTGTGGTTAGGATGCCTCCAGTTAATCAGTCTATTGTGGTTAGGATGCCTCCAGTTAATCAGTCTATTGTGGTTAGGATGCCTCAAGTTAATCAGTCTATTGTGGTTAGGATGCCTCCAGTTAATCAGTCTATTGTGGTTGGGATGCCTCCAGTTAATCAGTCTATTGTGGTTAGGATGCCTCCAGTTAATCAGTCTATTGTGGTTAGGATGCCTCCAGTTAATCAGTCTATTGTGGTTAGGATGCCTCCAGTTAATCAGTATATTGTGGTTAGGATGCCTCCAGTTAATCAGTCTATTGTGGTTAGGATGCCTCTAGTTAATCAGTCTATTGTGGTTAGGATGCCTCCAGTTAATCAAAGTCTATTGTGGTTAGGATGCCTCCAGTTAATCAGTCTATTGTGGTTAGGATGCCGCCAGTTAATCAAAGTCTATTGTGGTTAGGATGCCTCCAGTTAATCAAAGTCTATTGTGGTTAGGATGCCTCCAGTTAATCAGTCTATTGTGGTTAGGATGCCTCCAGTTAATCAGTCTATTGTGGTTAGGATGCCTCCAGTTAATCAAAGTCTATTGTGGTTAGGATGCCTCCAGTTAATCAGTGTATTGTGGTTAGGATGCCTCCAGTTAATCACAGTATATTGTGGTTAGGATGCCTCCAGTTAATCAGTCTATTGTGGTTAGGATGCCTCCAGTTAATCAGTCTATTGTGGTTAGGATGCCTCCAGTTAATCAGTCTATTGTGGTTAGGATGCCTCCAGTTAATCAGTCTATTGTGGTTAGGATGCCTCCAGTTAATCAGTATATTGTGGTTAGGATGCCTCCAGTTAATCAGTCTATTGTGGTTAGGATGCCTCTAGTTAATCAGTCTATTGTGGTTAGGATGCCTCCAGTTAATCAGTCTATTGTGGTTAGGATGCCTCCAGTTAATCAAAGTCTATTGTGGTTAGGATGCCTCCAGTTAATCAAAGTCTATTGTGGTTAGGATGCCTCCAGTTAATCAGTCTATTGTGGTTAGGATGCCTCCAGTTAATCAGTCTATTGTAGTTAGGATAACTCCAGTTAATCAGTCTATTGTGGTTAGGATGCCTCCAGTTAATCAGTCTATTGTGGTTAGGATGCCTCCAGTTAATCAGTCTATTGTGGTTAGGATGCCTCTAGTTAATCAGTCTATTGTAGTTAGGATGCCTCCAGTTAATCAGTCTATTGTGGTTAGGATGCCTCCAGTTAATCAGTCTATTGTGGTTAGGATGCCTCCAGTTAATCACAGTCTATTGTGGTTAGGATGCCTCCAGTTAATCAGTCTATTGTGGTTAGGATGCCTCCAGTTAATCAGTCTATTGTGGTTAGGATGCCTCCAGTTAATCAGTCTATTGTGGTTAGGATACCTCAAGTTAATCAGTCTATTGTGGTTAGGATGCCTCCAGTTAATCACAGTCTATTGTGGTTAGGATGCCTCCAGTTAATCACAGTCTATTGTGGTTAGGATGCCTCCAGTTAATCAGTCTATTGTGGTTAGGATGCCTCCAGTTAATCAGTCTATTGTGGTTAGGATACCTCCAGTTAATCAGTCTATTGTGGTTAGGATGCCTCCAGTAAATCAGTCTATTGTGGTTAGGATGCCTCCAGTTAATCACAGTCTATTGTGGTTAGGATACCTCCAGTTAATCAGTCTATTGTGGTTAGGATACCTCCAGTTAATCACAGTCTATTGTGGTTAGGATACCTCCAGTTAATCAGTCTATTGTGGTTAGGATACCTCCAGTTAATCAGTATATTGTGGTTAGGATACCTCCAGTTAATCAGTCTATTGTGGTTAGGATGCCTCCAGTTAATCAGTCTATTGTGGTTAGGATGCCTCCAGTTAATCAGTCTATTGTGGTTAGGATGCCTCCAGTTAATCACAGTCTATTGTGGTTAGGATGCCTCTAGTTAATCAGTCTATTGTGGTTAGGATGCCTCCAGTTAATCAGTCTATTGTGGTTAGGATGCCTCCAGTTAATCAGTATATTGTGGTTAGGATGCCTCCAGTTAATCAGTCTATTGTGGTTAGGATGCCTCCAGTTAATCAGTCTATTGTGGTTAGGATGCCTCCAGTTAATCAGTCTATTGTAGTTAGGATGCCTCCAGTTAATCAGTCTATTGTGGTTAGGATGCCTCTAGTTAATCAGTCTATTGTGGTTAGGATGCCTCCAGTTAATCAAAGTCTATTGTGGTTAGGATGCCTCCAGTTAATCAGTCTATTGTGGTTAGGATGCCTCCAGTTAATCAGTCTATTGTGGTTAGGATACCTCCAGTTAATCAGTCTATTGTGGTTAGGATGCCTCCAGTTAATCACAGTCTATTGTGGTTAGGATGCCTCTAGTTAATCAGTCTATTGTGGTTAGGATGCCTCCAGTTAATCAGTCTATTGTGGTTAGGATGCCTCCAGTTAATCAAAGTCTATTGTGGTTAGGATGCCTCCAGTTAATCAAAGTCTATTGTGGTTAGGATGCCTCCAGTTAATCAGTCTATTGTGGTTAGGATGCCTCCAGTTAATCAGTCTATTGTGGTTAGGATGCCTCCAGTTAATCAGTCTATTGTGGTTAGGATGCCTCCAGTTAATCAGTGTATTGTGGTTAGGATGCCTCCAGTTAATCACAGTATATTGTGGTTAGGATGCGTCCAGTTAATCAGTCTATTGTGGTTAGGATGCCTCCAGTTAATCAGTCTATTGTGGTTAGGATGCCTCCAGTTAATCAGTCTATTGTGGTTAGGATGCCTCCAGTTAATCAGTCTATTGTGGTTAGGATGCCTCCAGTTAATCAGTCTATTGTGGTTAGGATGCCTCCAGTTAATCAGTCTATTGTGGTTAGGATGCCTCCAGTTAATCAGTCTATTGTGGTTAGGATGCCTCCAGTTAATCACAGTCTATTGTGGTTAGGATGCCTCCAGTTAATCAGTCTATTGTGGTTAGGATGCCTCCAGTTAATCACAGTATATTGTGGTTAGGATGCCTCCAGTTAATCAGTCTATTGTGGTTAGGATGCCTCCAGTTAATCAGTCTATTGTGGTTAGGATGCCTCCAGTTAATCAGTGTATTGTGGTTAGGATGCCTCCAGTTAATCACAGTATATTGTGGTTAGGATGCCTCCAGTTAATCAGTCTATTGTGGTTAGGATGCCTCCAGTTAATCAGTCTATTGTGGTTAGGATGCCTCCAGTTAATCAGTCTATTGTGGTTAGGATAGCTCCAGTTAATCAGTCTATTGTGGTTAGGATGCCTCCAGTTAATCAGTCTATTGTGGTTAGGATGCCTCCAGTTAATCAGTCTATTGTGGTTAGGATGCCTCCAGTTAATCACAGTCTATTGTGGTTAGGATGCCTCCAGTTAATCAGTCTATTGTGGTTAGGATGCCTCCAGTTAATCAGTCTATTGTGGTTAGGATGCCTCCAGTTAATCAGTCTATTGTGGTTAGGATGCCTCCAGTTAATCAGTATATTGTGGTTAGGATGCCTCCAGTTAATCAGTCTATTGTGGTTAGGATGCCTCCAGTTAATCACAGTCTATTGTAGTTAGGATGCCTCCAGTTAATCAGTCTATTGTGGTTAGGATGCCTCCAGTTAATCAGTCTATTGTGGTTAGGATGCCTCCAGTTAATCAGTCTATTGTGGTTAGGATGCTTCCAGTTAATCCGTCTATAGTGGTTAGGATGCCTCCAGTTAATCAGTCTATTGTGGTTAGGATGCCTCCAGTTAATCAGTCTATTGTGGTTAGGGATGCCTCTAGTTAATCAGTCTATTGTGGTTAGGATGCCTCCAGTTAATCAGTCTATTGTGGTTAGGATGCCTCCAGTTAATCAGTCTATTGTGGTTAGGATGCTTCCAGTTAATCAGTCTATTGTGGTTAGGATGCCTCCAGTTAATCAGTCTATTGTGGTTAGGATGCCTCTAGTTAATCAGTCTATTGTAGTTAGGATGCCTCCAGTTAATCAGTCTATTGTGGTTAGGATGCCTCCAGTTAATCAGTCTATTGTGGTTAGGATGCCTCCAGTTAATCAGTCTATTGTGGTTAGGATGCCTCCAGTTAATCAGTCTATTGTGGTTAGGATGCCTCCAGTTAATCACAGTCTATTGTGGTTAGGATGCCTCCAGTTAATCAGTCTATTGTGGTTAGGATGCCTCTAGTTAATCAGTCTATTGTGGTTAGGATGCCTCCAGTTAATCAAAGTCTATTGTGGTTAGGATGCCTCCAGTTAATCAGTCTATTGTGGTTAGGATGCCTCCAGTTAATCAGTCTATTGTGGTTAGGATACCTCCAGTTAATCAGTCTATTGTGGTTAGGATGCCTCCAGTTAATCACAGTCTATTGTGGTTAGGATGCCTCTAGTTATTCAGTCTATTGTGGTTAGGATGCCTCCAGTTAATCAGTCTATTGTGGTTAGGATGCCTCCAGTTAATCAAAGTCTATTGTGGTTAGGATGCCTCCAGTTAATCAAAGTCTATTGTGGTTAGGATGCCTCCAGTTAATCAGTCTATTGTGGTTAGGATGCCTCCAGTTAATCAGTCTATTGTGGTTAGGATGCCTCCAGTTAATCAGTCTATTGTGGTTAGGATGCCTCCAGTTAATCAGTGTATTGTGGTTAGGATGCCTCCAGTTAATCACAGTATATTGTGGTTAGGATGCGTCCAGTTAATCAGTCTATTGTGGTTAGGATGCCTCCAGTTAATCAGTGTATTGTGGTTAGGATGCCTCCAGTTAATCACAGTATATTGTGGTTAGGATGCCTCCAGTTAATCAGTCTATTGTGGTTAGGATGCCTCCAGTTAATCAGTCTATTGTGGTTAGGATGCCTCCAGTTAATCAGTCTATTGTGGTTAGGATGCCTCCAGTTAATCAGTCTATTGTGGTTAGGATGCCTCCAGTTAATCAGTATATTGTGGTTAGGATGCCTCCAGTTAATCAGTCTATTGTGGTTAGGATGCCTCTAGTTAATCAGTCTATTGTGGTTAGGATGCCTCCAGTTAATCAGTCTATTGTGGTTAGGATGCCTCCAGTTAATCAAAGTCTATTGTGGTTAGGATGCCTCCAGATAATCAGTCTATTGTGGTTAGGATGCCTCCAGTTAATCAAAGTCTATTGTGGTTAGGATGCCTCCAGTTAATCAAAGTCTATTGTGGTTAGGATGCCTCCAGTTAATCAGTCTATTGTGGTTAGGATGCCTCCAGTTAATCAGTCTATTGTAGTTAGGATAACTCCAGTTAATCAGTCTATTGTGGTTAGGATGCCTCCAGTTAATCAGTCTATTGTGGTTAGGATGCCTCCAGTTAATCAGTCTATTGTGGTTAGGATGCCTCTAGTTAATCAGTCTATTGTAGTTAGGATGCCTCCAGTTAATCAGTCTATTGTGGTTAGGATGCCTCCAGTTAATCAGTCTATTGTGGTTAGGATGCCTCCAGTTAATCACAGTCTATTGTGGTTAGGATGCCTCCAGTTAATCAGTCTATTGTGGTTAGGATGCCTCCAGTTAATCAGTCTATTGTGGTTAGGATGCCTCCAGTTAATCAGTCTATTGTGGTTAGGATACCTCAAGTTAATCAGTCTATTGTGGTTAGGATGCCTCCAGTTAATCACAGTCTATTGTGGTTAGGATGCCTCCAGTTAATCACAGTCTATTGTGGTTAGGATGCCTCCAGTTAATCAGTCTATTGTGGTTAGGATGCCTCCAGTTAATCAGTCTATTGTGGTTAGGATACCTCCAGTTAATCAGTCTATTGTGGTTAGGATGCCTCCAGTTAATCACAGTCTATTGTGGTTAGGATACCTCCAGTTAATCAGTCTATTGTGGTTAGGATACCTCCAGTTAATCACAGTCTATTGTGGTTAGGATACCTCCAGTTAATCAGTCTATTGTGGTTAGGATACCTCCAGTTAATCAGTATATTGTGGTTAGGATACCTCCAGTTAATCAGTCTATTGTGGTTAGGATGCCTCCAGTTAATCAGTCTATTGTGGTTAGGATGCCTCCAGTTAATCAGTCTATTGTGGTTAGGATGCCTCCAGTTAATCACAGTCTATTGTGGTTAGGATGCCTCTAGTTAATCAGTCTATTGTGGTTAGGATGCCTCCAGTTAATCAGTCTATTGTGGTTAGGATGCCTCCAGTTAATCAGTATATTGTGGTTAGGATGCCTCCAGTTAATCAGTCTATTGTGGTTAGGATGCCTCCAGTTAATCAGTCTATTGTGGTTAGGATGCCTCCAGTTAATCAGTCTATTGTAGTTAGGATGCCTCCAGTTAATCAGTCTATTGTGGTTAGGATGCCTCTAGTTAATCAGTCTATTGTGGTTAGGATGCCTCCAGTTAATCAAAGTCTATTGTGGTTAGGATGCCTCCAGTTAATCAGTCTATTGTGGTTAGGATTCCTCCAGTTAATCAGTCTATTGTGGTTAGGATACCTCCAGTTAATCAGTCTATTGTGGTTAGGGATGCCTCCAGTTAATCACAGTCTATTGTGGTTAGGATGCCTCTAGTTAATCAGTCTATTGTGGTTAGGATGCCTCCAGTTAATCAGTCTATTGTGGTTAGGATGCCTCCAGTTAATCAAAGTCTATTGTGGTTAGGATGCCTCCAGTTAATCAAAGTCTATTGTGGTTAGGATGCCTCCAGTTAATCAGTCTATTGTGGTTAGGATGCCTCCAGTTAATCAGTCTATTGTGGTTAGGATGCCTCCAGTTAATCAGTCTATTGTGGTTAGGATGCCTCCAGTTAATCAGTGTATTGTGGTTAGGATGCCTCCAGTTAATCGCAGTATATTGTGGTTAGGATGCGTCCAGTTAATCAGTCTATTGTGGTTAGGATGCCTCCAGGTAATCAGTCTATTGTGGTTAGGATGCCTCCAGTTAATCAGTCTATTGTGGTTAGGATGCCTCCAGTTAATCACAGTCTATTGTGGTTAGGATACCTCCAGTTAATCAGTCTATTGTGGTTAGGATACCTCCAGTTAATCAGTATATTGTGGTTAGGATACCTCCAGTTAATCAGTCTATTGTGGTTAGGATGCCTCCAGTTAATCAGTCTATTGTGGTTAGGATGCCTCCAGTTAATCAGTCTATTGTGGTTAGGATGCCTCCAGTTAATCACAGTCTATTGTGGTTAGGATGCCTCTAGTTAATCAGTCTATTGTGGTTAGGATGCCTCCAGTTAATCAGTCTATTGTGGTTAGGATGCCTCCAGTTAATCAGTATATTGTGGTTAGGATGCCTCCAGTTAATCAGTCTATTGTGGTTAGGATGCCTCCAGTTAATCAGTCTATTGTGGTTAGGATGCCTCCAGTTAATCAGTCTATTGTAGTTAGGATGCCTCCAGTTAATCAGTCTATTGTGGTTAGGATGCCTCTAGTTAATCAGTCTATTGTGGTTAGGATGCCTCCAGTTAATCAAAGTCTATTGTGGTTAGGATGCCTCCAGTTAATCAGTCTATTGTGGTTAGGATTCCTCCAGTTAATCAGTCTATTGTGGTTAGGATACCTCCAGTTAATCAGTCTATTGTGGTTAGGATGCCTCCAGTTAATCACAGTCTATTGTGGTTAGGATGCCTCTAGTTAATCAGTCTATTGTGGTTAGGATGCCTCCAGTTAATCAGTCTATTGTGGTTAGGATGCCTCCAGTTAATCAAAGTCTATTGTGGTTAGGATGCCTCCAGTTAATCAAAGTCTATTGTGGTTAGGATGCCTCCAGTTAATCAGTCTATTGTGGTTAGGATGCCTCCAGTTAATCAGTCTATTGTGGTTAGGATGCCTCCAGTTAATCAGTCTATTTTGGTTAGGATGCCTCCAGTTAATCAGTGTATTGTGGTTAGGATGCCTCCAGTTAATCACAGTATATTGTGGTTAGGATGCGTCCAGTTAATCAGTCTATTGTGGTTAGGATGCCTCCAGGTAATCAGTCTATTGTGGTTAGGATGCCTCCAGTTAATCAGTCTATTGTGGTTAGGATGCCTCCAGTTAATCAGTCTATTGTGGTTAGGATGCCTCCAGTTAATCAGTCTATTGTGGTTAGGATGCCTCCAGTTAATCAGTCTATTGTGGTTAGGATGCCTCCAGTTAATCAGTCTATTGTGGTTAGGATGCCTCCAGTTAATCACAGTCTATTGTGGTTAGGATGCCTCCAGTTAATCAGTCTATTGTGGTTAGGATGCCTCCAGTTAATCACAGTATATTGTGGTTAGGATGCCTCCAGTTAATCAGTCTATTGTGGTTAGGATGCGTCCAGTTAATCAGTCTATTGTGGTTAGGATGCCTCCAGTTAATCAGTGTATTGTGGTTAGGATGCCTCCAGTTAATCACAGTATATTGTGGTTAGGATGCCTCCAGTTAATCAGTCTATTGTGGTTAGGATGCCTCCAGTTAATCAGTCTATTGTGGTTAGGATGCCTCCAGTTAATCAGTCTATTGTGGTTAGGATAGCTCCAGTTAATCAGTCTATTGTGGTTAGGATGCCTCCAGTTAATCAGTCTATTGTGGTTAGGATGCCTCCAGTTAATCAGTCTATTGTGGTTAGGATGCCTCCAGTTAATCAGTCTATTGTGGTTAGGATACCTCAAGTTAATCAGTCTATTGTGGTTAGGATGCCTCCAGTTAATCACAGTCTATTGTGGTTAGGATGCCTCCAGTTAATCACAGTCTATTGTGGTTAGGATGCCTCCAGTTAATCAGTCTATTGTGGTTAGGATGCCTCCAGTTAATCAGTCTATTGTGGTTAGGATACCTCCAGTTAATCAGTCTATTGTGGTTAGGATGCCTCCAGTTAATCACAGTCTATTGTGGTTAGGATACCTCCAGTTAATCAGTCTATTGTGGTTAGGATACCTCCAGTTAATCACAGTCTATTGTGGTTAGGATACCTCCAGTTAATCAGTCTATTGTGGTTAGGATACCTCCAGTTAATCAGTATATTGTGGTTAGGATACCTCCAGTTAATCAGTCTATTGTGGTTAGGATGCCTCCAGTTAATCAGTCTATTGTGGTTAGGATGCCTCCAGTTAATCAGTCTATTGTGGTTAGGATGCCTCCAGTTAATCACAGTCTATTGTGGTTAGGATGCCTCTAGTTAATCAGTCTATTGTGGTTAGGATGCCTCCAGTTAATCAGTCTATTGTGGTTAGGATGCCTCCAGTTAATCAGTATATTGTGGTTAGGATGCCTCCAGTTAATCAGTCTATTGTGGTTAGGATGCCTCCAGTTAATCAGTCTATTGTGGTTAGGATGCCTCCAGTTAATCAGTCTATTGTAGTTAGGATGCCTCCAGTTAATCAGTCTATTGTGGTTAGGATGCCTCTAGTTAATCAGTCTATTGTGGTTAGGATGCCTCCAGTTAATCAAAGTCTATTGTGGTTAGGATGCCTCCAGTTAATCAGTCTATTGTGGTTAGGATGCCTCCAGTTAATCAGTCTATTGTGGTTAGGATACCTCCAGTTAATCAGTCTATTGTGGTTAGGATGCCTCCAGTTAATCACAGTCTATTGTGGTTAGGATGCCTCTAGTTAATCAGTCTATTGTGGTTAGGATGCCTCCAGTTAATCAGTCTATTGTGGTTAGGATGCCTCCAGTTAATCAAAGTCTATTGTGGTTAGGATGCCTCCAGTTAATCAAAGTCTATTGTGGTTAGGATGCCTCCAGTTAATCAGTCTATTGTGGTTAGGATGCCTCCAGTTAATCAGTCTATTGTGGTTAGGATGCCTCCAGTTAATCAGTCTATTTTGGTTAGGATGCCTCCAGTTAATCAGTGTATTGTGGTTAGGATGCCTCCAGTTAATCACAGTATATTGTGGTTAGGATGCGTCCAGTTAATCAGTCTATTGTGGTTAGGATGCCTCCAGGTAATCAGTCTATTGTGGTTAGGATGCCTCCAGTTAATCAGTCTATTGTGGTTAGGATGCCTCCAGTTAATCAGTCTATTGTGGTTAGGATGCCTCCAGTTAATCAGTCTATTGTGGTTAGGATGCCTCCAGTTAATCAGTCTATTGTGGTTAGGATGCCTCCAGTTAATCAGTCTATTGTGGTTAGGATGCCTCCAGTTAATCACAGTCTATTGTGGTTAGGATGCCTCCAGTTAATCAGTCTATTGTGGTTAGGATGCCTCCAGTTAATCACAGTATATTGTGGTTAGGATGCCTCCAGTTAATCAGTCTATTGTGGTTAGGATGCCTCCAGTTAATCAGTCTATTGTGGTTAGGATGCCTCCAGTTAATCAGTGTATTGTGGTTAGGATGCCTCCAGTTAATCACAGTATATTGTGGTTAGGATGCCTCCAGTTAATCAGTCTATTGTGGTTAGGATGCCTCCAGTTAATCAGTCTATTGTGGTTAGGATGCCTCCAGTTAATCAGTCTATTGTGGTTAGGATAGCTCCAGTTAATCAGTCTATTGTGGTTAGGATGCCTCCAGTTAATCAGTCTATTGTGGTTAGGATGCCTCCAGTTAATCAGTCTATTGTGGTTAGGATGCCTCCAGTAAATCACAGTCTATTGTGGTTAGGATGCCTCCAGTTAATCAGTCTATTGTGGTTAGGATGCCTCCAGTTAATCAGTCTATTGTGGTTAGGATGCCTCCAGTTAATCAGTCTATTGTGGTTAGGATGCCTCCAGTTAATCAGTCTATTGTGGTTAGGATGCCTCCAGTTAATCAGTCTATTGTGGTTAGGATGCCTCCAGTTAATCAGTCTATTGTGGTTAGGATGCCTCTCGTTAATCAGTCTATTGTGGTTAGGATGCCTCCAGTTAATCAGTCTATTGTGGTTAGGATGCCTCCAATTAATCAGTCTATTGTGGTTAGGATACCTCCAGTTAATCAGTCTATTGTAGTTAGGATGCCTCCAGTTAATCAGTCTATTGTGGTTAGGATGCCTCCAGTTAATCAGTCTATTGTGGTTAGGATAGCTCCAGTTAATCAGTCTATTGTGGTTAGGATGCCTCCAGTTAATCAGTCTATTGTGGTTAGGATGCCTCCAGTTAATCAGTCTATTGTGGTTAGGATGCCTCCAGTTAATACAGTCTATTGTGGTTAGGATGCCTCCAGTTAATCAGTCTATTGTGGTTAGGATGCCTCCAGTTAATCAGTCTATTGTGGTTAGGATGCCTCCAGTTAATCAGTCTATTGTGGTTAGGATGCCTCCAGTTAATCAGTCTATTGTGGTTAGGATGCCTCCAGTTAATCAGTCTATTGTGGTTAGGATGCCTCCAGTTAATCAGTCTATTGTGGTTAGGATGCCTCTCGTTAATCAGTCTATTGTGGTTAGGATGCCTCCAGTTAATCAGTCTATTGTGGTTAGGATGCCTCCAATTAATCAGTCTATTGTGGTTAGGATACCTCCAGTTAATCAGTCTATTGTAGTTAGGATGCCTCCAGTTAATCAGTCTATTGTGGTTAGGATGCCTCCAGTTAATCAGTCTATTGTGGTTAGGATGCCTCCAGTTAATCAGTCTATTGTGGTTAGGATGTCTCCAGTTAAACACAGTCTATTGTGGTTAGGATGCCTCCAGTTAATCAGTCTATTGTGGTTAGGATGCCTCCAGTTAATCAGTCTATTGTGGTTAGGATGCCTCCAGTTAATCAGTCTATTGTGGTTAGGATGCCTCCAGTTAATCAGTCTATTGTGGTTAGGATGCCTCCAGTTAATCAGTCTATTGTGGTTAGGATGCCTCCAGTTAATCACAGTCTATTGTGGTTAGGATGCCTCCAGTTAATCAGTCTATTTTGGTTAGGATGCCTCCAGTTAATCAGTCTATTGTGGTTAGGATGCCTCCAGTTAATCAGTCTATTGTGGTTAGGATGCCTCCAGTTAATCAGTCTATTGTGGATAGGATGCCTCTAGTTAATCAGTCTATTGTGGTTAGGATGCCTCCAGTTAATCAGTCTATTGTGGTTAGGATGCCTCCAGTTAATCAGTCTATTTGTCACGATCGTTGTAAGAGGCAGACCAAGGCGCAGCGTGATATGCGTACATCTTTTAATGAGTACTTTACACAAATAACAAAACAACAAAACAATACGTGAAGTCTACAGGTTCACCAACACAAACCTATACAGAACAAGATCCCACAAATAACTAGTGCCAACAGGCTGCCTAAGTATGGTTCCCAATCAGAGACAACGAGAATCAGCTGCCTCTGATTGGGAACCACCCTGGCCAACATAGAAAACACGAACTAGAACACAACATAGAAAATCATACATAGAAAATCCATATATAAGAGTCCCCAGAGCCAGGGCGTGACAGTACCCCCCCCCCCGCAAAGGCGCGGACTGCGACCGCGCCAACCAAAGCCAACAGAGGAGGGGCCGGGTGGTCATTCCGCCTCGGAGGCGGATCCGGCTCCGGGCGTGACCACCACTCTCTCGCTACCCCCCCGTAGCGCCCCTGGTCTGGTCTGGCCCCGCTGGCCGGAGCTGGACTGGACACCGGTGGAGCGGATTGCTCAGGCTCCGGTGTGGAGCAGCTGACCGGTGCGTGGAACAGGCACGGGCTGTGCCGGACTGATGACGCGCACCACTGGCTTGGTGCGGGGAGAAGGAACAGGCCGGAACGGGCTGGCGACGCGCACCACTGGCTTGGTGCGGGGAGCAGGAACGGGCCGGACCGGGCTGACGACGCGCACCACTGGCTTGGTGCGGGGAGCAGAGACAGGCCGGACCGGGCTGGCGACGCGCACCACTGGCTTGGTGCGGGGAGCAGGAACGGGCCGGACCGGGCTGACGACGCGCACCACTGGCTTGGTGCGGGGAGCAGGAACGGGCCGGACCGGGCTGACGACGCGCACCACTGGCTTTGTGCGGGGAGCAGGGTCAGGCCGGACCGGGCTGTGGAGACAGACTGGAGGTCTGGAGCGAAGAGCTGACACAACCCGTTCTGGCTGAATGCCTATTTCTACACACTCTGTGTGAGGCATCAGCACAGGACGTACAGGGCTGTGCACTCGTACTGGCACTACAGCACGTGGCACTGGCGCAGGATATCCGGGAACCGAGGAGGGGTACTGGAGGCCACGAGCGTTGAGCCGGCACACTCCGTCCTGGCTGCATGCCCACCTTAGCACGACACGTGCGTGGTGCTAGCACAGGACGTACAGGACTGTGCCGGACCACTCGCGGCACAGTACGCAGCTCCGCATAACTCGGAACCTGCCCAGTCTCACGCTGCCTAGCCTGAGTACGGGGAGTTGGCTCTGCTCTACCTCTAGGCTCTGCCAACCTCCCTTCCACCCCCCCAAACCTGGTGGCCTCCTCTCCTAATCCACCGATACATCTTGTAGCTGCCTCCAGCATCCCCGTCGTCCATGCCATGTGCCCCCCCAAAACATTTCTTGGGGTTGCCTCTCGCCTGTCCAACGACGACCTGGTTGGCGCCGCTTCTCCTCTCCTGCCTGGGCATCCTCCCTCATCGCCTTCCGGTAGCGGACGGCCTCCTCCTCTGTGATTCTCCCCCAACCGAGGAGGACATCTACCAGAGTAACCTCCTGTTCCATACCCGGCGTTTGCTCCTGCACACGCTGCTTGGTCCTATTACGGTGAGATCTTCTGTCACGATCGTTGTAAGAGGCAGACCAAGGCGCAGCGTGAAATGCGTACATCTTTTAATGAGTACTTTACACAAATAACAAAACAACAAAACGATACGTGAAGTCTACAGGTTCACCAACACAAACCTATACAGAACAAGATCCCACAAATAACTAGTGCCAACAGGCTGCCTAAGTATGGTCCCCAATCAGAGACAACGAGAATCAGCTGCCTCTGATTGGGAACCACCCTGGCCAACATAGAAAACACGAACTAGAACACAACATAGAAAATCACACATAGAATATCCACACCCTGGCTCAACATATAAGAGTCCCCAGAGCCAGGGCGTGACACTATTGTAGTTAGGATACCTGCACTCTCTGCACTGTGTTTTTCGGCGTCATGTGACATGCCTGGATTTCAACTTTTATCTAAAGCTCTTTAACGTTTTTCTGTCAGATGGTCCAGCACCATCCTCAGACAACTGCTTTCATTTTTGGTGTAATTCTCATTTCTGCACAATGCTTAAAATACAGGATAAAATCTTGCTATGTGAAATGATTGTGCAAAACACAGGGCCCTACTTATAACCTTTGAGTGTTGGGGGGGTTAAACGTCTATGGGTGAAGTGAAAGCAGGTAAGGGTTAATTTAGTTATAACACAAAAAACTTCACGTTTAAGCATAAAAATCTTGACTGCTAAGTTTAGATATTAATTCTGACTGGTTAAGGTTACGGTTTGGGATAAGGTTCAAACAGGCTGTGTCGTAGCCGGTCGCGACCGGGAGTCCCATAGGGCGGCTCACAATTGGCCCAGCGTCGTCTGGGTTAGTGGAGGGTTTGGCCGGCCGGGATGTCCACTGACACATTGGTGCGGCTGGCTTCCGGGTTAAGCGAGCAGTGTGACAAGAAGCAGTGCGGCCTGGCAGGGTCGTGTTTCGGAGGACGCATGGCTCTCGACCTTCGCCTCTCCCGAGTCTGTACGGGAGTTGCAGCGATGGGACAAGACTGTAACTACCAATTGGATATCACGAAATCGGGGAGAAAAAGGGGTAAAATAAAATAAGAACATTAATAAAAATGAGTGCCTAGCGCTGGGATTGAACCTGCGATCCTCTGAGCCGAAACGCGCGTTTTAAGCGTACTACTAATACGCGCTCACGTTGCCCCTAGTGGCCGATATTGAAGGCATCTCCCGAAATCCTGGGGACCTGGACAAACTTTAAATACTGAAGTATATCTGGTGTGATCTTGCTGCTGTATTGGGGTCCCGTAGGACCATTTATGTATTTCTGTCTCAGCTGTTTAAAATCCCCATTACTCCCTCCTTCAGTGGGAGGCTTGGTGATCATCATTGATCGCTCTCCCTCAGTCCCGGGAGAAGCCAGCAATCAGGGACGCATCCCAAATGGAATTCTATTCCATATTAGGGTGCACTATGCAGGGAATAGGGTACCATTTGGGAGGTACTCCAGGAGTCTGAGACCGCCACGCTGTCTGCATTAGAAACAGGAAATTAATGGAGGAGAAAGGAAGCGAATGAGAACCGTCTGGTTAGATGAAAGAACAGCAAATAATACACAGTAATAATAAGAGGAGGTTTTTTAAACTTCATTTCATTTCTGTACTGTATAGTTCCTTCGCATTATTGCATCTTGTGTTTTTTTTCCCCTTTCCAACATTTCATAGAAAAAAAATGCTTCGTTTTATTAAAGCGATGCCGCTATCTGCAAGCATTGTTGAACAATCTATGTCAGAAGTCAAACGATCAAGCTTCTACACAAATTCAGATACCTCTCTTCCCCAAAGGCTACACGTCTTTAAATGTTGAACTGTAATGTTGAACATCATTTTTAAAAGGTCAGATCGAACACTCCCCTGCTAAGATGTGTTTGACCTTTTAGCTTTGAAGAGAACACTGTGTGTGTCCATGTAGCATACTACATTACAGAGACTCTACAGAGAGAGAGTCCATGTAGCATCCTACATTACAGAGACTCTACAGAGAGAGAGTCCATGTAGCATCCTACATTACAGAGACTCTACAGAGAGTCCACGTAGCATCCTACATTACAGAGACTCTACAGAGAGAGAGTCCACGTAGCATCCTACATTACAGAGACTCTACAGAGAGAGAGTCCATGTAGCATCCTACATTACAGAGACTCTACAGAGAGTCCACGTAGTATCCTACATTACAGAGACTCTACAGAGAGAGAGTCCACGTAGCATCCTACATTACAGAGACTCTACAGAGAGAGAGTCCACGTAGCATCCTACATTACAGAGACTCTACAGAGAGAGAGTCCACGTAGCATCCTACATTACAGAGACTCTACAGAGAGAGAGTCCATGTAGCATCCTACATTACAGAGACTCTACAGAGAGTCCACGTAGCATCCTACATTACAGAGACTCTACAGAGAGAGAGTCAACGTAGCATCCTACATTACAGAGACTCTACAGAGAGAGAGTCCACGTAGCATCCTACATTACAGAGACTCTACAGAGAGTCCACGTAGCATCCTACATTACAGAGACTCTACAGAGAGAGTCCACGTAGCATCCTACATTACAGAGACTCTACAGAGAGAGAGAGTCCACGTAGCATCCTACATTACAGAGACTCTATAGAGAGAGAGAGTCCACGTAGCATCCTACATTACAGAGACTCTACAGAGAGAGAGAGTCCACGTAGCATCCTACATTACAGAGACTCTACAGAGAGAGAGAGTCCACGTAGCATCCTACATTACAGAGACTCTACAGAGAGAGAGTCCACGTAGCATCCTACATTACAGAGACTCTACAGAGAGAGAGTCCACGTAGCATCCTACATTACAGAGACTCTACAGAGAGAGAGAGTCCACGTAGC
>NW_025534937.1:45000-134866 GCF_020615455.1 Coregonus clupeaformis
AGCCATCCCCTGGAGACTTTCACAGACCCAAATAGAGATAGGAGAGGAGTAGTTGACAGGGCTGGTGGGTGGGTGATGAGGTGTGTGTGTTTGGGTGGGGGGGGGGGATCGTGTGTGTGTGTGTGGTCGGGGGATCATGTGTGTGTGTGTGTGTGTGTGTGTGTGTGTGTGTGTGTGCGCGCGCGCGTGTGTGTGTGTGTGTGTGTGTGTGTGTGTGTGTGTGTGTGTGTGTGTGTGTGTGTGTGTGTGTGTGTGTGTGTGTGTGTGTGTAAATAAGAGATGGAGAGTTGACTTGTACGTGTGTGCGTATGTCTGCTTCCTTGCCTCTAAGCATCTACATGTCACTCTCTCTGTTTTCCTTACTACATGAATGACCGTGACAATAATGTGCTTCTCATTAATACGTCTCAGAGTGTCACTACTGAGTACGTAGTCGCCATTGACACTAAAACGTTTTTCTGACAAATCTAAAACAAATGTACACTACCAGGGTTTTTCTTTATTTTTACTATTTTCTACATTGTAGAATAATAGTGAAGACATCAAAACTATCAAATAACACATATGGAATCATGTAGTAACCAAAAAAAGTGTTAAACAAATCAAAATATATTTTATATTTGAGATTCTTCAAACAGCCACCCTTTGCCTTGATGACAACTTTGCACTCTCTTGGCATTCTCTCAACCAGCTTCATGAGGTAGTCACCTGGAATGCATTTCAATTAACAGATGTGCCTTCTTAAAAGTTAATTTGTGGAATTTCTTTCCTTCTTACTGCTTTTGAGCCAATCAGTTGTGTTGTGACAAGGTGGGGGGATATACAGACGATAGCCCTATTTGGTAAAAGACCAAGTCCATATTATGGCAAGAACAGCTCAAATAAGCAAAGAGAAACAACAGTCCATCACTTTAAGACATGAAGGTCAGTCAATAGAGAAAATTTCAAGAACTTTGAAAGTTTCTTCAAGTGCAGTCGCAAAAACCATCAAGCGCTATGACTCAGACTCCTGAGTGGCGCAGTGGTCTAAGGCACTGCATCGCAGTGCTAACTGTGCCACTAGAGATCCTGGTTCGAATCCAGGCTCTGTTGCAGCCGGCCGCGACCGGGAGACTCATGGGCGGCGCACAATTGGCCCAGCGTCGTCCAGGGTAGGGGAGGGAATGGCCGGCAGGGATGTAGCTCAGTTGATAGAGCGTGGCGTTTGCAACGCCAGGGTTGTGGATTCATTTCCCACGGGGGGCCAGTATAAAAAAATATGTATTCACTAACTGTAAGTCGCTCTGGATAAGAGCGTCTGCTAAATGACTAAAATGTAAAAATGTAAATGTAATGAAACTGGCTCTCATGAGGACTGACACAGGAATGGAAGACCCAGAGTTACCTCTGCTGCAGAGGATAAGTTCATTAGAGTTACCAGCCTCGGAAATTGCAGCCAAAATAAATGTTTCACAGAGTTCAAGTAACAGACACAGCTCAACATCAGAGGAGACTGTGTGAATCAGGCCTTCATGGTTGAATTGCTGCAAAGAAGCGGCAGGTAGCTTAGTGGTTAAGAGCGTAGTGCTAATCCCTGAGCTGACTAGGTGAAAAATCTGTTGATGTGACCTTGAGCAAGGCACTTATCTCTAATTGCTCCTGTAAGTCGCTCTGGATAAGAGTGTCTGCTAAATGAAATGAAATAAAAGCCACTATTAAAGGACACCAATAAGAAGAACAGACTTGCTTGGGCCAACAAACACGAGCAATGGAAACAAGACTAGTGGAAATGTGTCCTTTGGTCTGGAGTCCAAATTTGAGATTTTTGGTTCCAACTGCCGTGTCTTTGTAAGATGTGTAGGTGAACGGATGATCTCTGCATGTGTGGTTCCCACCGTGAAACATGGAGGAGGAGGTGTTATGGTGTGTGGGTGCTTTGCTGGTGACACTGTCTGTGATTTATTTAGAATTCAAGGCAAACTTAACCAGCATGGCTACCACAGCATTCTGCAGCGAAATGCCATCCCATCTGGTTTGGGCTTAGTGGGACTATCATTTGTATTTCATCAGGACAATGACCCAACACACCTCCAGGCTGTGTAAGGGCTATTTTACCAAGAAGGAGAGTGATGGAGTGCTGCATCAGATGACCTGGCCTCCACAATCCCCTGACCTCAACCCAATTGAGATGGTTTGGGATGAGTTGGACCGCAGAGTGAAGGAAAAGCAGCCAACAAGTGCTCAGTATATGTGGGAACTCCTTCAAGACTGTTGAAAAAGCACTCCAGGTGAAGCTGGTTGAGAGAATGCCAAGAGTGTGTAAAGCTGTCATCAAGGCTAAGGGTGGCTATTTGAAGAATCTCAAATCTCAAATATATTTTGATTTGTTTAACACTTTTTGGTTACTACATGATTCCATGTGTGTTATTTCATAGTTTTAATGTCTTCACTATTATTCTACAATGTAGAAAATAGTAAAAATAAAGAAAACCCTTGAATGAGTAGGTGTTCTTTAACTTTTGACCAGTAGTGTATGTGTTAGGCCGTAAATGGGTGAATCTGCTACTACGGGCACTTCTATGTCCTCTGGGTATATTTTTAGGATTTTATTTCAAAACCAAATTGTTTAATTTTTAATATTTTAAGTTCAAAGTACAATCACCCCATACTTTTTTAACACCTGTCTATCAAGTATTTTAGCTACTTTTCAGATTCATTTTATACCTCCATTTCAATGTGTTTCCCTTGTCCCTGACCTAGACCTTTCAACTTCTACTATGTTTTCTGTGAGAAAACATGAATTATTATACATTATAAACTGGGTGGTTTGAGCTCTGAATGCTGATTGGCTGAAAGCCGTGGTATATCAGACCGTATACCATGTGTATGACAAAACATTTATTTTAACTGCTCTAATTACGTTGGTAACCAGTTCATACTAGTAATAAGGCACCTCGGGGGTTTGTGATTTATGGACAATATACCACGGCTAAGGGCTGTGTCCGGGCACTTTGCATTGTGTCTTGCTTAAGAACAGCCCTTAGCCATGGTATATTGGCCATGTACAGTGCCTTGCAAAAGTATTCATCCCCCTTGGCGTTTTTCCTATTTTGTTGCATTACAACCTGTAATTTAAATGGATTTTCATTTGGATTTCATTTAATGGACATACACTAAATAGTCCAAAATGGTGAAGTGAAATTAAAAAAATAACTTGTTTCAAAAAATTCTAAAAAATAAATAACGGAAAAGTGGTGCGTGCATATGTTTTCACCCCCTTTGCTATGAAGCCCCTAAATAAGATCTAGTGCAACCAATTACCTTCAGAAGTGGTAGTGGTCCTCTGTAGCTCAGCTGGTAGAGCACGGCGCTTGTATCGCCAAGGTAGTGGGTTCGATCCCCGGGACCACCCGTACACAAAAAATGTATGCACGCATGACTGTAAGTCGCTTTGGATAAAAGCGTCTGCTAAATGGCATATCATATTATTATTAGAAGTCACATAATTAGTTAAATAAAGTCCACCTGTGTGAAATCTAAGTGTCACATGATCTGTCACATGATCTCAGTATATATACACCTGTTCTGAAAGGCCCCAGTCTACAACACAACTAAGCAAGGGGCACCACCAAGCAAGCAGCACCATGAAGACCAAGGAGCTCTCCAAACAGGCCAGGGACAAAATTGTGGAGAAGTACAGATCAGGGTTGGTTTAGAAAAAAATATCTAAAACTTTGAACATCCCACGGAGCACCATTAAATCCATTATTAATAAATGAAAATAACATGACACCACAACAAACCTGCCAAGAGAGGGCCGCCCACCAAAACTCCAAAACTCACGGACCAAGCAAGGAGGGCATTAATCAGAGAGGCAACAAAGAGACCAAATATAACCCTGAAGGAGCTGCAAAGCTCCACAGCGAAGATTGGGGTTTATCTGTCCAAGGACCACTTTAAGCCGTACACTCCACAGAGAGCTGGACTTTATTGAAGAGTGGCCAGAAAAAAGCCATTGCTTAAAGAAAAAATAAGCAAACACATATGGTGTTCGCCAAAAGCCATGTGGGAGACTCCCCAAACATATGGAATAAGGTACTCTGGTCAGATGAGACTAAAATTGAGCTTTTTGGCCATCAAGGTAAACGCTATGGCGCAAACCCAACACCTCTCATCACCCAGAGAACACCATCCCCACAGTAAAGCATGGTGGTGGCAGCATCATGCTGTGGGGATGTTTTTCATCGGCAGGGACTGGGAAACTGGTCAGAATTGAAGGAATGATGGATGGTGCTAAATACAGGGAAATTCTTGAGGGAAACCTGTTTCAGTCTTCCAGATATTTGAGACTGGGACAGAGGTTCACCTTCCAGCAGGACAATGACCCTAAGCATACTGCTAAAGCAACACTCGAGTGGTTTAAGGGGAAACATTTAAATGTCTTGGAATGGCCTAGTCAAAGCCCAGACCTCAATCTAATTGAGAATCTGTGGTATGACTTAAAGATTGCTGTACACCATCTGAACCCATCCAACTTGAAGGAGCTGGAGCAGTTTTGCCTTGAGGAATGGGCAAAAATCCCAGTGGCTAGATGTGCCAAGGTTGTACATTTACATTTTAGTCATTTAGCAGACGCTCTTATCCAGAGCGACTTACAGTTAGTGAATACAATTTTTTTTTTTATACTGGCCCCCCGTGGGAATTGAACCCACAACCCTGGCATTGCAAACGCCATGCTCTATCAACTGAGCTACATCCCTGCCGGCCATTCCCTCCCCTACCCTGGACGACGCTGGGCCAATTGTGCGCCGCCCATGAGTCTCCCGGTCGCGGCCGGCTGCGACAGAGCCTGGATTCAATCCAGGATCTCTAGTGGCACAGTTAGCACTGTGATGCAGTGCCTTAGACCACTGCGCCACTCAGGAGTCTATAGAGACATACCCCAAGATAATTGCAGCTGTAATTGCGTTCAAGTTTTCTGTTTTTTTTTTGTCTTATTTCTTGTTTGGTTCACCCCCAAAAATATTTTGCATCTTCAAAGTGGTAGGCATGTTGTGTAAATCAAATTATACAAACCCCCCAAAAATCCATTTTAATTACAGGTTGTAAGGCCACAAAATAGGAAAAATGCCAAGGAGGGAGGGGGGGGATACTTTCGCAAGCCACCTTACCACTCCCCCTCGGGCCTTATTGCTTAATTATATAATGTTATCTACTAGAGAAAGAGTCAATGAAATAAAATCTTTATCAATATTTATTGTGAGTAAGCCTTTTATTAATGAGGAACTTTCCTCAGTGGTAGAAATGACACCAGTACCAAAGGACAGGTATATTTTGTGTAAAAAACAAAATAAAGTATTTTCAAGAGAATGTTAATTTAGTTGCCATGGAAACTTATTGTGACACTGAAGCACATGGCTGTAGCGGACAGTTCTTCCAGATGTGATGTCCAGAAGTTGAAGAAAAATCTAGGTACATATTGCTTGTGTAGAGAATGTTTTTATTGTCAGTCATTTCCAAACAGGCTATACTTTCTTTAATATGTTGTAGAATTTTGAAAATAAGTGTATATTTTATGTAAACTATACGCTAGCTGTACTACAAGCCAAAGCATGCTAAGCAGCCTGTCATTTTTCTCCAAAAACTTAACTATGGTGGAAATGACAGAACATGGTGGAAATGATAGAACGTGGTGGAAATGATAGAACGTGGTGGAAATGCCAGAACGTGGTAGAAATTATAGAACGTGGTGGAAATGATAGAACGTGGTAGAAATTATAGAACGTGGTGGAAATGATAGAACGTGGTAGAAATTATAGAACGTGGTGGAAATGACAGAATGTGATGGAAATGATATAATGTGGTGGAAATGACAGAACGTGGTGGAAATGACAGAACGTGGTAGAAATTGTAGAACGTGGTGGAAATGACAGAATGTGGCGGAAATGACAGAATGTGGTGGAAATGACAGAACGTGGTGGAAATGACAGAACGTGGTGGAAATGACAGAATGTGGCGGAAATGACAGAATGTGGTGAAAATGACAGAATGTGGTGGAAATGATAGAATGTGGTGTAAATGACAGAATGTGGTGGAAATGACAGAATGTGGTGGAAATGACAGAATGCTCCAGTGTGTGTACAAGTTGAAAACTAAGTAGTGTTTTTCTTTGTTTTTAGAAGATGCCACATAAAACAGCACAGAGGTCACAGACATATAGAAAAAAAATAAACAATTATCCTATATGATACCAGGAACATCTGCAAAAAGACAGGGAGAGATACTGGACGAAAAAAGATAAGGGAAAAGTGAAATATATCTCTGAGCAAGAGAAGGCAATGGAAATACAACCAACGGACTAGAAGACAGACTTTAAAGAGAACAGTTGCAATGGAGACCTACCTATCAGGCAACACACCACCTCAGTCACCAGATGACTTGCAGCCAGAACATAAGGCCAACATACCTACCCCTAACTTACCTGCCCCTGATGCACGCCCTGAGATACCCCTTCCTCGTCGTCTGCAACAGGAATGAGGAGTTGAATACTTGCTGGAAGGAAAAAGGTTGGAAGAGGACGCTCAAAAACATACAGAGATCTTTGCATGATTATGTCAAACTTGATAATGCTTTACGGAAAGCTGAGAAATACAAAAAAAAGGTATGATCGACTGATGAAGAAAATGGAGAGACAAGATTCCCCAAAGACAAAACAGCAAATGAAGGGAACTCTGAAGAACTTGAGAAGGATTTTATTGTTTCAAAATGCCATCGTTGCAGAGTTAAAGCAAAAAGTATCAAAACATGTGCAGTGCCAAGGACAAACAAGTGGCTTCAGAAATGCTCAGGGGCAACATCCTGAGAAAGTATGGCCTGGTTAAAGCCGCAAACAAAGAATTTAGATTTTCAGCAAAAGCAACGAGGGCAAATGAAAACAGGCCAACACGTCTTCAATACTCCAGGAACAAGCAGTGTAACAGAATTAGCATAGCCAAAGAAGAGAAAATCACTAGATTCTGTGAACAACAGTAGAGCAACAACAGGGGATACACCAGGTAATAGTTGTGGGTTATTTTATGTAAAATCTCACATTTGTTATACAAACATATTATCACCACACCATGTATCACTAGGCTGCTATCATTACATATTATCACCACACCATGTATAACTAGACTGCTAACATTACATATTATCACCACACCATGTATCACTAGACTGCTATCATTACATATTATCACCACACCATGTATCACTAGACTGCTATCATTACATATTATCACCACACCATGTATCACTAGACTGCTATCATTACATATTATCACCACACCATGTATCACTAGGCTGCTATCATTACTCCCAAGTGGCGCAGTGGTCTAAGGCACTGCATCGCAGTGCTAGCTGTGCCACTAGAGATCCTGGTTCGAATCCAGGCTCTGTCATAGCCGGTTGTGACTGGGAGACCCATGGGGCGGCGCAAAATTGGACCAGCGTCATCCAGGGCAGGGGAGGGGATGACCGGCAGGGATGTAGCTCAGTTGGTAGAGCATGGCGTTTGCAACGCCAGGGTTGTGGGTTTGTTTCCCACGGGGGGTATGAAAAAAATATATATATATATATAACTAACTGTAAGTCGCTCTGGATAAGAGCGTCTGCTAAATGAGTTAAATGTAATTACACATTATCACCTCACTATGCCCCATCCAGTGACCAAAAGGCACTTGGAGCTGGATGCCTTGGTCTTGGAGGAACTTAGCTCTTGGAAACTCACTATACAGTACATACAAAGCAGGATATAAAATCATACATGAAATACAACGTGAAGCTCTCAATGAATTCCTCCCTCAATATATAGGTGCTAGAACTTCTAGTCAATGACAAAACATTGTTCTCATGTTGAAACGGTGCTAGTTCCAGTGTTTTGGAATCTTACTTGTCTCATATTCATTGAAAGTTTAACAATGGTTGTTGTTGAAAATGTTTGCGATAAAAATATAGTTTTCATACGTTTTTTTTCTTCTTTTTCTTTCATAGATTTAATTTCCACCACACCTTGTCATTTTCCATCACAACCTATATTTTTGATTTAAATGAGTATATTATGATATATATTATTATATTATGAATAATTTACATTTATTGATTCGTTTAAGTTATCATCACCTCACATAAAGTGTCACGATCGTTATTTACTCAATAAACATACAACAAAACAATAAACAACGTAACGTGAAGTCCTCAGGCTATACACATACAAGCCTAAAACACGGAACAAGATCCCACAACTAAGGTAGGCAAACAGGCTACTTAAGTATGATCCCCAATCAGAGACAACGAGCGACAGCTGCCTCTGATTGGGAATCACACCCGGCCAAACCTAGAAATACACTACCTAGATCACAAACATAGAATCTCCAGCGTAGATTCTCACGCCCTGACCAAACCAACTAAAGACAACAGACCTCTCAAGGCCAGGGCGTGACATAAAGATTTAATTTCATTAAATATAGATAATTTTTCATGATAAATTAATGTTTTCACAAAGGCAAAGTTCATACATTCAGGCATCGTGTTGAATTATTAATATTAGGAAAACCTTAAAAATCTCTTAAAAGAATATTCAATACAAGTTACTGTACAAATGTATAAGAAATGTTTTATAAATCAATTGCATGATATTCCATTTTCAAGTAAAATGGATGTTTAATGACGTGATGGAAATGACATTTGTCTGAGAAAAATTAGAAAAATATATACATTTCTGAATACTACGATCGCAGCCATTATTATTATTGTTTCTAGACAAATCAAAGACAATTATAATTCTGGTAAAATGGTGTTTAAATAAGTTTTCATTTCTGAAAGCTTGCAGGGCCAAAGTGCCCGAAGTTGCAGAATCACCCAAATATTGATACCGTGTCATCTCATGTCATTTAATGTGAAGTTAATGTGATAACATGTTACAACATGTGAAGCAACACATGACAACATGTGATAACAAGAAACTACATGTGACAACATGGGACCATGTGAGAACACGACCTCATGCAAAAAATTTTTGACAACATGGGGATTGCAAAATTTCAACATGTGATACCCTGACACTACACATGACAACATTTGAGCACGTGAAAACCCAGGTATTAAATGTAATTTATAATATTTTACTTTGAAAGGCATAATTGACTTTAATTCAATTTAAACAGTCAAGGTTCCGTGCAGGTTTTGTCTAGTTCCCTGTTTTTTTCCCGGGACGTCCCCAATTATGTTTTTAGGACTTAGAACATTCTTAGAACGCTGTGTCTCCTCCCTTGGAGGTTTTGTCTAGTGAAAATATGGTAAATGTACAACTGGATACTGTATTCATACAGCTAAATTCAGGTGTTAATGTTAAAGTGTTAAAACCTCCTAGAGTTGATTGACGCACCTGTGAGTCACACAGTGACATAATTGTGAATATTGAAAAGCTCCTCGTGTTCATGCTAGAGACTTACCGTTTCTTGCAGTGGCTGCAGCTCAATCCCCTCTTTCCGGCAATATAAAGTTTGTGCCTATTCCTGTCATGAGCCCTCTCACTCCACCGGGTTACCACCTTAATTGGTTTCCACTATCTTCCACTCTGCTCACCTCCCTCTCTCTACTCAGCCTAACTAGCTCCACCTGTCCCTGCTCTGCTCGGCTCTAATTACTCTGCCAGCTGCGCTGCATTACCCACTAACCTCTCCCAGTATTTAAGGCCCTGTCTTTCAGCTCTCCGGTGTCAGATCGTCTGCAAAGCTCACACCCGGAACCTGTTTGCTCGCGCTTCTGGCTCACCCTGGTTTTGTGACCCCGGACCTGCCTGTTTATTGATACTCTTCTGCCTTAGGAGATCCAGACCTGCTTCTGCCATTACGACTCCTGACTACTCTTCAATCCCGGTAACTCTGACCAGCCTTCTGCCTTGCTACTACGTATTTTGGATTCCCTTGAACTGTACTGCTGCCTGGTTTCATTCCGCCCTGTTGTGTCTGTGTCTCCCCCAGGACTTCTGGACCACCCACCACCGGCTTCATAGGACGCACGCTGCCACTGGGGGGCACAGACCCAGCGCATTGGACGGGATCCTGTTACCCCTGGAGCCTTCATTCACTCCCTACTTCCCTTTTCCCTTAAGTTTAATAAACTTTCTGGTGTGACGCAATTGTGGTCCTCTGGTCGTCTGTCTGAATCGTGACAGTAGATCTGACCATTATGGACTCAGCGCACACTTTCCCGACATGGAAACCGATGAGCATGAGCAGCAGTTCCAGCAGCAGCAACAACAACTCGCCATGCTCATTCAACTCCTCACCAACCTTACCCCAGCCAGTCTGCCCACCAGCCCAGCCCCGAGTTACCTGCCCCGGTCATTGCAGCCGCTGCTCCGGAACCCAAGATTGAAACCCCGAGCGGTTCAACGGCGATTCAACCCAGGTCCGGCCATTCCTGACTAGCTGCCGACTCCAGTTCTCCTTGCAGCCAAGGACCTTCGCCACGGAGGGGGCTAAAGTTGGGTATGCCATCACTCACCTGACGGGCCGAGCTCGACTCTGGGGAACAGCAGAGTTCGAACGTCAAACCCCCGCATGTGCAACCTTCGACCTGTTTGCTGAGGAGATGCTGAAGGTGTTTGACCTGGATTCACCCACCGCAGAGGCGTCTCGTGAACTGTTCAGTATTCGACAAGGCAGACGTACAGTCGCAGACCATTCCATCGACTTCCGAACCCTGGCTAGACAAGTTCTTGGAACACACCACCGTTGGTGGACCAGCGTTCTTCCATAGTTTGGCTGACTATATCAAGGACGAGTTGGTCTCCATGAACTGCCTTCCACTCTTGATGAAGCTCATCGCACTGACTGTCAGGATCGACAGAAGGATACAGACCCTGCCGCAGTGAGAGGGGGGCGCCAAGGTCCACCTACTACCGGCATTCGGAGAGATCCGACTGGGCTCCTGTCATCTACTGCCACTCACCCAGGTCAGCTTGATCAGTCTGAGCCTATGGAGATTGGGCGAGCCTCCTCACTCCTGCAGAGCGCCAGCGCCGCTTCACCTCAAACCTCTGCCTCTATTGTGGAGGTGATGGACATCGTGTGGTAACCTGCCCTTTAAAGGGCCGAAGCTCACCGGGCGTAGGGGGAGTCCGGTCGAGTTCAATGACCATCCAGTCCTCCGACCGCAAACCCTGCTGCAAGTTCACCTCCGCCTCTCTGACTCAACTCTCACACCCTGGCTGCTCTGGTGGATTCTGGGCGCTCGAAGCCAACATAATGGACGTCAAGCTGGCACGCCAACTGGGACTGGAGAACCTCCGTTTGACACCTCCTATTCCTGCCCGGGCACTGGACGGACACTTACTCGGATCGGTCACTCATGTCACGGCCCCGGTCTCGATGGGTCTGTCCGGAAACCATCAAGAAACTATCCAGTTTCACCTGCTCCCCTCTCCAGGCCAACCCCTCATCCTGGGTTACCCATGGCTCCGCCCGGCACAACCCTCAGCTCGACTGGGTGACCGGGGTGATCAGGGAGTGGGAGAGGACTGCCACCGAACCTGCCTGCTTGCTGCCGCACTACCCCCTCGGCCAGTACCTACTAACTCCGCTCCGGACCTCTCCAATGTCCCAGAATGCTACCATGGTCTCAGAGAGGTGTTTAACAAAGCAAGAGCCACATCTCTGCCCCCCTCACCCGACCGACGACTGTGCCATCGACCTCCTCCCTGGAACAGCTCCTCCAAGGGGTCGTCTTTATTCGTTGTCTGCTCCTGAAAGAAAGTCCATGGAGGACTACATCAATGGCTCTCTGTCCGCAGGATTAATCCGTTCATCTTCATCTCCTGCTGGTGCTGGCTTCTTCTTTGTGGGGAAGAAGGACGGATCTCTTCGCCCCTGCATCGACTACAGGGGACTCAACGACATCACAGTGAAAAACCGTTACCCTCTGCCTCTGCTCACCTCTGCTTTTGAGTTGCTCCAGGGAGCCACTGTTTTTACCAAGTTGGATCTCAGAAACGCTTACCACCTAGTGCGGATCCGGGAGGGAGATGAATGGAAAACCGCATTCAATACACCAACAGGCCACTACGAGTATCTGGTTATGCCTTTTGGCCTCACCAATGCTCCTGCTGTGTTCCAGGCTCTAGTGAATGATGTACTCAGGGACATGTTAAACAAGTTTGTCTTCGTTTACCTGGATGACATCTTAATTTACTCCAGAAACCTGTCTGAACACACCCGCCATGTCCAGCAAGTCCTGCATCGTCTTCTGGAGAATTCCCTACGCCAAGGCAGAGAAATGTGAGTTTCACGTCAAGACAGTGGCCTTCCTGGGGTACATAGTGGCAGAAGGAAGTATCCAAATGGATCCTGCCAAAGTATCAGCAGTCACTTCGTGGCCAGTTCCGGAGAACAGAAAGAAGCTGCAACAGTTTCTGGGGTTTGCTAACTTCTATAGGAAGTTTATCCCGGAACTACAGTACCGTTGCTGCCCCCTCTCACTGCTCTAACCAGCACCAAGCAACCCTTCACCTGGACCCCAGCAGCCGACAAAGCCTTCAGTACCCTCAGGTGAGGTTCACCTCCGCTCCCATCCTCCAGATGCCTGATGTGGACCGGCAATTCATTGTGGAGGTGGACGCCTCGGATGTGGGAGTTGGTGCTGTGATTTCTCAGTGGGCTGCGGAGGATAGGAAGCTCCATCCCTGTGCCTTTTTCTCACGTCGGTTGTCCCCCTCTGAGTGCAATTACGACATAGGGAACCGTGAGCTGCTGGCTGTGAAGCTTGCCTTGGAGGAGTGGCGTCACTGGCTGGAGGGGTCCACCATTCCATTTCTCGTTTGGACCGATCATAAGAACTTGGAGTACATCCGCACGGCCAAACGGTTGAACTCCAGGCAGTCCCGCTGGGCCCTGTTCTTCACCAGGTTTAATTTCACTCTGTCATACCGGCCTGGATCACGCAACACCAAGCCAGACGCCCTCTCCCGTCAATTCCAGAAGGATGACACCCCCTCCAAGGACCCTGTGTCGATTCTGCCAAGTCCCTGCATCGTTGCAGCTCTGACCTGGGCTGTTGAGGAACAGGTGCTGGAGGCTCTCCGTAACCAGCCAGGTCCCAGCACTTGCCCAGCTGACCGCCTTTTTGTCCCCGAAGACCTGAGGTCCCAGGTCATTCAGTGGGGACATGACTCCCGCCTAGCTTGTCACCCTGGCTCCACCCGCACTTACAACCTGCTCGCCCAGAGGTTCTGGTGGCCCTCTCTGAGGAAGGATGTACGGGAATTCGTCCAAGCCTGCCCCATCTGCAACCAACACAAGTCGTCCTGCCAGCCCCAGCCGGATTGCTGCAGCCCCTGCCTGTGCCCAGACGTCCCTGGTCTCACATCGCCCTTGACTTTGTCACCGGGGCTGCCCCTTCAAGTGGCATGACCGTCATTCTCACCATCGTTGACCGTTTCAGCAAGATGGCACACTTCATTCCCCTCCCCAAGCTCCCAACCGCCAAGGAGACCGCCCAGGTGGTCCTGGAACACGTCTTCCGGATCCACGGACTGCCAAGGGATGTTGTTTCTGACCGTGGTCCACAATTCTCCTCCGCTTTTTGGAAGGAGTTCTGTCACCTGCTGGGAGCCACAGTCAGTCTGACTTCCGGATTCCATCCCAATCCAATGGGCAGTCAGAGCGGGCTAATCAGGAGCTCGAGAAGGCACTGCGATGCATGACTTCACGCAACCCCCACTCCTGGTCGCAGCAATTGACATGGGTGGAGTACGCACACAATTCTCTGACCTGCTCTGCCATCGGTATGTCCCCTTTCCAATGTGTTTATGGATACCAGCCTCTCTATTTGCCAGCCAGAGGAGGAGGTTACTTGCCCATCTGCACTTGCTTTTGCCCGTCGATGTCGCCGCACCTGGTCACAAGCCCGAGCCACACTCCTCAGGTCCGTTGCCAGCTACACTACCGGGGCCAACCGTCGGAGAATTCCTGCTCCCACCTACCATGTTGGTCAAAGGGTGTGGTTGTCATCGAAGAACCTGCCACTCAGGGTGGAGTCGCAGAAGCTGGCACCTCGGTTCATTGGCCCATTCCCTATCATAAGAGTGATTAGCCCAACTGCTGTCCGGCTCCAACTGCCTAATTCCCCTGAGGGTGCACCCCACTTTCCATGTGTCTAAGATTAAGCCCATCCATGAGAGTCCGCTGGTCCCTGCTGCGCCTGGTCCTCCTCCTCCACGGCTCGTCGATGGTGGTCTGGTTTACACCGTCCGCGCCTGCTTCGGTCCAGACGGAGGGGTAGGGGTCTCCAGTACCTCATTGACTGGGAGGGCTATGGACCTGAGGAAAGGACCTGGGTGCCAGCTAGTCGGATTGTGGATAGGACTCTCATCACCGCTTTCCACCAACGGCATCCTGATCAACCTGCAATCCGTGAGGGGCCGCCCCAGAGGGGTCCCTAACCGTCCGGCCCGCTCGGCTTCCTGTCCTGTGCCTGATCCTGTCTCGGGACCTGTCCCATCTCCCGACCACGGCCCTCCGGCTTCCTCCGAGGATGAGGACGTTCACTCGGACCGTTCGGAGGGAGTTCTAGCCTCCTCCGGCTCCCCTCCTCCCGCCCGGCGTGGTGTTGCTCTTGGGACTTCTGGGGCCGTCCCTTGGGGGTTCTGTCATGAGCCCTCTCACTCCACCCGGGTTACCACCTTAATTGGTTTCCACTATCTTCCACTCTGCTCACCTCCCTCTCTCTACTCAGCCTAACTAGCTCCACCTGTCCCTGCTCTGCTCGGCTCTAATTACTCTGCCAGCTGCGCTGCATTACCCACTAACCTCTCCCAGTATTTAAGGCCCTGTCTTTCAGCTCTCCGGTGTCAGATCGTCTGCAAAGCTCACACCCGGAACCTGTTTGCCTCGCGCTTCTGGCTCACCCTGGTTTTGTGACCCCGGACCTGCCTGTTTATTGGATACTCTTCTGCCTTAGGAGATCCAGACCTGCTTCTGCCATTACGACTCCTGACTACTCTTCAATCCCGGTAACTCTGACCAGCCTTCTGCCTTGCTACTACGTATTTTGGATTCCCTTGAACTGTACTGCTGCCTGGTTTCATTCCGCCCTGTTGTGTCTGTGTCTCCCCCAGGACTTCTGGACCACCCACCACCGGCTTCTTAGGGACGCATCGCTGCCACTGGGGGGGCACAGACCCAGCGCATTGGACGGGATCCCTGTTACCCCTGGAGCCTTCATTCACTCCCTACTTCCCCTTTTTCCTTAAGTTTAATAAACTTTCTGGTGTGACGCAATTGTGGTCCTCTGGTCGTCTGTCTGAATCGTGACAATTCCATAACATGGGGCTATTGAAAGCAGCCTTTTTTCTACACATGAGAGGATCCTGATAAGAAAAAAGTCACAAAATTGTCTGTAAAACCCAAACCGTTTGAGCCACAAACTAATACGTCACCACAATTGAAAGATAAGACTCTCACAAACACAACAGTGGTGGTTGTTCGGCTCTACGACATCCACAAGTTTTACAGCGTCTGAACTCTCTGTCGCGGACATCCTCTTTTTGAAGGTCTTCTCACAAAACCGACTGTCCAGATCGATCCGTTGGAGCTAGAAACTAATATGTCACCAACATAGAAAGGGGGGACTTTTCTAATATCGCTCAGATACGGTATAGGACAGCCACTTAAAAACCTTATTCCTTATGATTTATGTTTTTTTATTGTCTGTTTTGCCATGTAAAAATGTGTTATTCTTGGGATTGTCACATGTGCCGAATACAGCATGTGTAGACTTTACCGTGCTTCCTTACAAGCCCTTAACCAACAATGCAGTTCAAGAAATACAGTTAAGAAAATACTTACTAAGTAAATATTGATTAAATATTTACATTTTTTATCTTGGTTGCTACCTGAAGTTCCTGCTGCAACACCAGGTCTGTGGAGATTGGCAAGAATACATTTCTGGACTTTGCCTAAAGTTGCAGTAAAAATAAAGTACATATATACAACAACTTGAAGGTGTTATTTCAATAACAGGACCACAGTTGGGACTACAGTGCAGCATATTCTACTAGATCTGTAACTGTGAAAGAGATATGGCCACAGACTTATTGGGAAGAATGCATTTCTTCTAAAAGCTTCCTAGAATATCAACTAAATAATTGTCCAATTATCACCACCAACGTAACATCAACGTAAAACTAGCAGTGCTCAAGGACTTTTAGTTTATGGTTGACGCAGCTTGTTGGCGATTAGCAAATTGACATTTCCCAACGATTTCAAAGCACGTGAATGCATCCAACTGGTATTTACGACTCCCACATTATTACAAATGCAGCTTTCTAATGAATATATTGGGTAGAAAAATGTACCATTATACTAGTTCAGGGATGGGTAACTCCAGTCCTCGGGGGCTGGAGGGGTGTCACATTTTTTACCCACCCCAGGCAAACACAGCTGATTCAACTAATTGCATTATAAACTGAAGATCACGATTAGAGCTGTTGCGGTGACCATATTACCGCCACAAAAGCAGTCATGAGTCATGACTGCAGTAAAATTCCACTTGACCGTTGAGTCACGGTAATCTCCTTTTATGCACTCTGGACATGCGCTGGTAGCACCCAACTCACTAACGACCATCAGGTCCTAATGGCCTGGTACTCAGGGCTCTATTGTCCCTCTAACCATCAGGTTGCTAATGGCCTGGTACTCAGGGCTCTATTGTCCCACTAACCACTCTGACACCAATGCAATCGAAAAATCACATCAAACACATCATGAAAACAGTATCGTGCTTTTAAAACTCACCTCACTGTGATTGATCAATTTGAAGAAAGAAGTTCAACAAAACAGGTTGAAAGTGAGTGGAAAACGTGGTCTTTGTTGATGTTGTTTTGAAGCCTAACACAACTAAATGGACAGCGCTTTCTAAGGTGATGCTTAATTCAAAACACCCATAGGCCTATATATGAGGCCAAGCCTAAAATATAATATATAATATATATATAATAATATGCCATTTAGCAGACGCTTTTATCCAAAGCGACTTACAGTCATGCGTGCATAAATTTTTTTATGTTTTTGTGTATGGGTGGTCCCGGGGTTCGAACCCACTACCTTGGCGTTACAAGCGCCGTGCTCTACCAGCTGAGCTACAGAGGACCACTAAAACAAGTTATACAGCTGCACCATCGAGAGCATCCTGACTGGTTGCATCACCGCCTGGTATGACAACTTCTCGGCTTCCGACCGCAAGGCGCTACAGTGGGTAGTGCGTATGGCACAGTACATCACTGGGGCCAAGCTTCCTGCCATCCAGGACCGCTATACCAGGCGGTGTCAGAGGAAAGCCCTAAAAATTGTCAAAGACTCCAGCCTCCCTAGTCATAGACTGTTCTCTCTGGTACCGCACGGCAAGCGGTGCCGGAGCGCCAAGTCTAGGTCCAAGAGGCTTCTATATTTATACTGGAGTAACCCACCTAAAAAATGAACTGCCGGGAAACGGCCTCCATTCGCTATTTGAGTGTACACGGATAACATGTATTTTTTTTCCCCTTCCCCTGTTCCTGCCCATTTGATTATTGGCCATTATAAATCAAGACTAATTGTACCTGTTAGTAAAGACAAGATTAAATTGAGTGTAGTCTGATGGGTGAAAATGAGATCACTTGATGAGCGAACAGCTGCGCAGCCAGATGCAAGGAACAGAGCACAAGCTTTATTGTTGCTACTTTCTCAAATCACCAATAGCCTGTATATGTTTAGATTTTCTAAGACATTCTAAGGTTTGTATCATTCACAGCTAAATAACATACAGTAGTCCAACTCATATTTTTGTTCATGATGGAAACCTAGCTAATGTAGTCAACTAAAGCATGACAAATATGTAAGTTGTATCAGAACAAGTTTGCAGGGCATCACCTTTGAAATCTCATGTGAAAATTTGAATCCACATGTGAATGGTTAAGTGATCACGTGAAAATCCAAGTGAAATATCATCACATGTGAAGTGTTCCAAAAACACATGGTTTCAAATCAAACGAAATCACATTTTATTTGTGTCATGCGCCGAATACAACAGGTGTAGACCTTACAGTGAAATGCTTACTTACAAGCCCTTAACCAACAATGCAAAAAATCACACAAAAACATACAATGTAAAATCATACGAAATAAAAGTAACAAATAATTAAAGAGCAGCAGTAAAAATAACAATAGCGAGGCTATATACAGGGGGTACCGGTACCGAGTCAATGTGCGGGGGCACCGGTTAGTCGAGGTAATTGAGGTAATATGTACATGTAGGTAGAGTTATTAAAGTGACTATGCATAGATAATAAACAGAGAGTAGCAGCAGCGTAAAAGAAGGGGGGCAATTAGTCTGGGTAGCCATTTGATTAGATGTTCAGGAGTCTTATGGCTTGGGGGTAGAAGCTGTTTAGAAGCCTCTTGGACCTAGACTCCGGTACCACTTGCCATGTGGTAGCAGAGAGAATAGTCTATGACTTGGGTGGCTGGAGTCTTTGACAATTTTTAAGGCCTTCCTCTGACACCGCCTGGTACAGAGGTCCTGGATGGCAGGAAGCTTGGCCTCAGTGATGTACTGGGCCGTACGCACTACCCTCTGTAGTGCCTTGCGGTCGGAGGCCGAGCAGTTGCCATACCAGGCAGTGATGCAACTAGTCAGCATGCTCTCGATGGTGCAGCTGTAGAACCTTTTGAGGATCTAAGGACCCATGCCAAATCTTTTCAGTCTCCTTAGGGGGAATAGGTTTTGTTGTGCCCTCTTCACGACTGTCTTGGTGTGCTTGGACCATGTTAGTTTGTTGGTGATGTGGACACCAAGGAACTTGAAGCTCTCAACCTGCTCCACTACAGCCCCGTCGATGAGAATGGGGGCGTGCTCGGTCCTCTTCTTTTTCCTTTAGTCCACAATCATCTCCTTTGTGTTGATCACGTTGAGGGAGAGGTTGTTATCCTGGCACCACACGGCCAGGTCTCTGACTTCCTCCCTATAGGCTGTCTCATCGTTGTCGGTGATCAGGCCTACCACTGCTGTGTCATCAGCAAACTTAATGATGGTGTTGGAGTCGTGCCTGGCCATGCAGTCATGAGTGAACAGGGAGTACAGGAGGGGACTGAGCACGCACCCCTGAGGGACAGATGTGTTGTTACCTACCCTTACCACCTGGGGGCAAAACATGTGGAAATGTAACATGAAATTATGTGATTTTCCACGTGAAATCTTGTGGTTTTTCCGAATGGATATATTTATGTGTGACAGTCTTATCATTAGTAACTCTCAAAGGGAGGTTCAATTACAATTCTCTCAGCTTTCTGTTGTCACCACCAAGGCTTATTTGATGTCACTTAGAATGGTGTTCCGTGTTTGCATTGGTACCAGACTTGGTCCCAGAAAAATGTTTTTTCACCTGATTTTAACATTCTGTCATAAATGGCGCATATCCAACTCAAACTAGCATGTGAAGGCGGCATATCTATGGGTAACAGGGTTGTCGTGTTCTGCTCGACCCTCTCAGTTTTCCACCACAAAACACCAGAAAATTGCCAAAGATAGTAGGACCAGCTCACCTGCTTTACATGATGATATGACTATTAGACATTCATTTGTCTCTTTTGAATAAAATATTTTAAAAGGAATATTTTTGCCATATCAAACCAAGAGTTCAGTTCACGTAACAGAGTTGACATTAAAATGAGGGACAGACATAAATTAATCACTAATCACATAAAATAAATCTTCACAAATGACTTTGTCACAAAAAATTATAAAAAAATAACTAGGACTTTACAATGATGGTGAAACTTGTTGGAATTAAGTGGATTAAAATCTTCCTAGAAGTGACACATGGTTGCTGCATTTTGATACTTTAGCAAGCCTTTATTCATACTAACAATCAGATTGATTGAATTCTCCATATGGTCTATATTAATGGCCACTTTAATATAACAGGCTTTAAAAATGCAATATTTGTGTACTGTTTGTACTTAAAATATCAAAAGGGACACAAAGGCACTTATTTCGTGGAACTACCCATGTGACAAAGAATGGCAAAGAGTGGAATGTTAACACAACCAGGTCTGGAATCCAGGTTACTTCCATGCTCAGATTGATAAAAAAAAAGGTCTGATAAAAAAACATAATAAAAAAAAAGTTAAATAAAAAGTAATTGTTATACCGTAGCATCAAGAGATATATTAGAGCCAGAGTTGTCAGCATAAAGCACCACAGAGGGTAAAGGCGTCTGTGTTCGAATACTCCCTTAAAATACCTTTGCTTGAAAAATTAGAAAGAAACACTAATATTACTGTTTCTGAAATAATTTGAAATGTTCTGTACTTTATCCTTTGAGAATGAATCAATATAAATATATATATATATATATATATTTGTCTCTTATTTAATGAACAGAAACGCAAAGGCAATCATTTTCTGTAAAAAGCCTGTAACTTGTCTTTTACTAATCACTTAATGAGAACTTTTCTGGCTCCTACTTTTAGTCATTAGTCAGCTTGACTTTTATTCTCCAGATGACAGCAGCAGAGAGAACCAGAGAAAGCAGCAGAGAGATACAGAGACAGCAGCAGAGAGATACAGAGACAGCAGCAGAGAGAACCAGAGACAGCAGCAGAGAGAACCAGAGACAGCATCGGAGAGAACCAGAGACAGCAGCAGAGAGAACAAGAGACAGCAGCAGAGAGAACCAGAGACAGCAGCAGAGAGATACAGAGACAGAAGCAGAGAGATCCAGAGACAGCAGCAGAGAGAACCAGAGAAAGCAGCAGAGAGATACAGAGACAGCAGCAGAGAGATCCAGAGACAGCAGCAGAGAGAACCAGAGACAGCAGCAGAGAGATCCAGAGACAGCAGCAGAGAGAACCAGAGACAGCATCGGAGAGAACCAGAGACAGCAGCAGAGAGAACAAGAGACAGCAGCAGAGAGATCCAGAGACAGCAGAAGAGAGATACAGAGACAGCAGCAGAGAGAACCAGAGACAGCAGCAGAGAGAACCAGATACAGCAGCAGAGAGAACCAGAGACAGCAGCAGAGAGAATCAGAGACAGCAGCAGAGAGAACCAGAGACAGCATCAGAGAGAACCAGAGACAGCAGCAGAGAGATCCAGAGACAGCAACAGAAAGAACCAGAGACAGCAACAGAGAGAACCAGAGACAGCATCAGAGAGAACCAGAGACAGCAGCAGAGAGAACCAGAGACAGCAGCGGAGAGAACCAGAGACAGCATCGGAGAGAACCAGAGACAGCATCGAAGAGAACCAGAGACAGCAGCGGAGAGAACCAGAGACATCAGAGAGAGCCAGAGACAGCAGAGAGAGAACCAGTGACATCAGAGAGAGCCAGAGACAGCAGAGAGAGAACCAGTGACATCAGAGAGATCCAGAGACAGCAGCAGAGAGAACCAGTGACATCAGAGAGAGCCAGAGACAGCAGAGAGAGAACCAGAGACATTAGAGAGAGCCAGAGACAGCAGAGAGAGCCAGAGACAGCAGCAGAGAGAACCAGTGACATCAGAGACATCCAGAGACAGCAGAGAGAGCCAGAGACATCAGAGAGAGCCAGAGACAGCAGCAGAGAGAACCAGAGACATCAGAGAGCCAGAGAAAGCAGCAGAGAGAACCAGTGACATCAGAGAGATCCAGAGACAGCAGAGAGAGCCAGAGACAGCAGCAGAGAGAACCAGAGACAGCAGCGGAGAGAACCCGAGACATCAGATAGAGCCAGAGACAGCATCGGAGAGAGCCAGAGACATCAGAGAGAGCCAGAGACAGCAGCAGAGAGAACCAGAGACAGGGCAGGAATCTTAATCCATCACCTCTTGACACTGACCCTGACCCTTCACCAAGATCTGAAACTCCACCGGAAGCCTTGCAGACAGACGATGTGATTGTGGTCAGTCAACTCAGCTGCATTAGACAAACACACACACACACACCGGTGTAATCACACCCTAAGGCCTATTTCCTGCCTGTGCTAACATATCCAGGGAATTAGTTGTTAATTAAACCTATCGACCCCTTCCTGAAGGTAACACAATGTGTGTGTGTGTGTGCGTGTGCGTGCGTTAGTGCAGCGTGGGTCAGCTGTTTGTTCACCCGCAATATAGAAAAACCTCAATGTAATCTATTGATATAAATTGCACAATAATACATTTATGGATTTTTTTAAAGGTATTGTTTCTCTTTATTTAACCCGCCCACCACCCACCCGCTCACCCAACCCATTCGTCACACGGATATAACTGCAGGGACTGTGGGTTATGAGTCAACCCTCGCATCACTAATGTGGATGTGTGTGTGTAATTAGGCCTATCTACCCACTCTGGGTTAGAGGAAGGAGATCTCATAGCGGTACCCTCCCCCCAGACATGCAGGTCACATGGTGTTGTCTTCCTTCTCTTCCTCTATTCTTCTTTTTCTCCTCCTCTTCTTGTCCTCTTCCCTTCCGCGTGTCTCTTTCTGTTCTCTTTGTCTTTGCTGAGACTGAAAACAGAGGATTTCCACATTTTAGCTCAGATAGCTTTGACTGTGTCCACTTGTGATGAGGTATTAGTGGAGGATTGCCAGAGGGGAGGACTGTGGAGTGTTCAACACAAATAATGATATTTGAAGTGAGAATATTGGGCCATTGGCATTCTGTGGACGGAACTCTGTTGAAGCGTTGATTCTAATTCTAAGTGTTTTCTTTTCCAATCAGATGTGAATCAGTTCCGTGTTCCAGAATGATCTGCTAGAATCGTTAGTCATGTGTGATGGGAGCTGAAGTGTGAGCTGTGTTGATTGAAGTGTGGTCATGTTCTGTTTGAGATGCTGTGCTGTGCAAGCATACAACTACCACATGTGACTTGGAAAATAAGCTCCCACTGTCTATTTGCCTCATTCCCAAATGACACCCTATTCCCTATTTAGTGCACTACTTTTGACCAGAGCCCTGTCGGGATGCAAACCTATCTGTTCTGTGTTGTGTCACAGAGGTGTACCCAAGCAGTACAAGACTGGATGGAGTGTTGAGAGGGAAGGTAGGAAGGAGGGAGGGATGGATAAATGAGAAACTGACTCTGTTAGTCTAAATGTGATGGTGCAAAACATATTCTAACATCTTCTAATTGGATTAGAGAGAATATCCTCCAGCAGAGGGAGAGGGAGAGGGGGAGAAGGGGGAGGGAAGGGGGAGAGAAGAGGGGGAGGGAAGAGGGGGAGAGAAGGGGGGGTAGAGAAGGGGGGAGGGAAGGGTGGGAGGGAAGGGTGGGAGAGAAGGGGGAGGGAAGAGGGAGAGGGAAGTGGGGATGGAAGAGGGGGAGGGAAGAGGGGGAGAGAAGTGGGAGAGAAGGCGGAGGGAAGAGGGGGAGAGAAGGGGGGAGAGAAGGGGGGAGAGAAGAGACTTTGCGTGTGTGTGTGTGTGGGTGGGTGCGTGGGTGGGTGTCTGGGTGTGTGCGTGTGTGGGTGGGTGGGTGCATGGGTGTGCATGTACATCCACGTTTGTGTGAAAATGGATCATCATTCATTTACACTTACTCTCCACTCTAAATAACCATCTGAATACTCCTCTAACTCTGTCCATCTGAATACTCCTCTAACTCTGTCCATCTGAATACTCCTCTAAATTACTCTGTCCATCTGAATACTCTTCTAACTCTTTCCATCTGAATAATCCTCTAACTAACTCTGTCCATCTGAATACTCCTCTAACTCTGTCCATCTGAATACTCCTCTAACTAACTCTGTCCATCTGAATACTCTTCTAACTCTGTCCATCTGAATACTCCTCTAACTAACTCTGTCCATCTGAATACTCCTCTAACTCTGTCCATCTGAATACTCTTCTAACTCTGTCCATCTGAATACTCCTCTAACTCTGTCCATCTGAATACTCCTCTAACTAACTCTGTCCATCTGAATACTCTTCTAACTCTGTCCATCTGAATACTCCTCTAACTAACTCTGTCCATCTGAATACTCCTCTAACTCTGTCCATCTGAATACTCTTCTAACTCTGTCCATCTGAATACTCCTCTAACTAACTCTGTCCATCTGAATACTCCTCTAAATTACTCTGTCCATCTGAATACTCCTCTAACTCTGTCCATCTGAATACTCCTCTAACTAACTCTGTCCATCTGAATACTCTTCTAACTCTGTCCATCTGAATACTCCTCTAACTAACTCTGTCCATCTGAATAATCCTCTAAATTACTCTGTCCATCTGAATACTCCTCTAACTCTGTCCATCTGAATACTCCTCTAACTAACTCTGTCCATCTGAATACTCTTCTAACTCTGTCCATCTGAATACTCCTCTAACTAACTCTGTCCATCTGAATACTCCTCTAACTCTGTCCATCTGAATACTCTTCTAACTCTGTCCATCTGAATACTCCTCTAACTAACTCTGTCCATCTGAATACTCCTCTAAATTACTCTGTCCATCTGAATACTCTTCTAACTAACTCTGTCCATCTGAATACTCCTCTAACTAACTCTGTCCATCTGAATACTCCTCTAACTCTGTCCATCTGAATACTCCTCTAACTAACTCTGTCCATCTGAATACTCCTCTAACTAACTCTGTCCATCTGAATACTCCTCTAACTAACTCTGTCCATCTGAATACTCCTCTAACTAACTCTGTCCATGTGAATACTCTTCTAACTCTGTCCATCTGAATACTCCTCTAACTAACTCTGTCCATCTGAATACTCTTCTAACTCTGTCCATCTGAATACTCTTCTAACTCTGTCCATCTGAATACTCCTCTAACTAACTCTGTCCATCTGAATACTCCTCTAAATTACTCTGTCCATCTGAATACTCTTCTAACTAACTCTGTCCATCTGAATACTCCTCTAACTAACTCTGTCCATCTGAATACTCCTCTAACTCTGTCCATCTGAATACTCCTCTAACTAACTCTGTCCATCTGAATACTCCTCTAACTAACTCTGTCCATCTGAATACTCCTCTAACTAACTCTGTCCATCTGAATACTCCTCTAACTAACTCTGTCCATCTGAATACTCATCTAACTAACTCTGTCCATCTGAATACTCCTCTAACTCTGTCCATCTGAACACTCATCTAACTAACTCTGTCCATCTGAATACTCATCTAACTAACTCTGTCCATCTGAATACTCATCTAACTAACTCTGTCCATCTGAATACTCCTCTAACTAACTCTGTCCATCTGAATACTCATCTAACTAACTCTGTCCATCTGAATACTCATCTAACTAACTCTGTCCATCTGAATACTCCTCTAACTAACTCTGTCCATCTGAATACTCCTCTAACTAACTCTGTCCATCTGAATACTCCTCTAACTAACTCTGTCCATCTGAATACTCCTCTAACTAACGCTGTCCATCTGAATACTCATCTAACTAACTCTGTCCATCTGAATACTCCTCTAACTCTGCCCATCTGAATACTCCTCTAACTAACTCTGTCCATCTGAATACTCCTCTAACTAACTCTGTCCATCTGAATACTCTTCTAACTAACTCTGTCCATCTGAATACTCATCTAACTAACTCTGTCCATCTGAATACTCCTCTAACTAACTCTGTCCATCTGAATACTCCTCTAACTAACTCTGTCCATCTGAATACTCATCTAACTAACTCTGTCCATCTGAATACTCCTCTAACTCTGTCCATCTGAATACTCATCTAACTAACTCTGTCCATCTGAATACTCCTCTAACTCTGTCCATCTGAATACTCCTCTAACTCTGTCCATCTGAATACTCATCTAACTAACTCTGTCCATCTGAATACTCCTCTAACTCTGTCCATCTGAATACTCCTCTAACTAACTCTGTCCATCTGAATACTCATCTAACTAACTATGTCCATCTGAATACTCTTCTAACTATCTATGTCCATCTGAATACTCCTCTAACTAACTCTGTCCATCTGAATACTCATCTAACTAACTCTGTCCATCTGAATACTCTTCTAACTCTGTCCATCTGAATATTCCTCTAACTAACTCTGTCCATCTGAATACTCCTCTAACTAACTCTGTCCATCTGAATACTCCTCTAACTCTGTCCATCTGAATACTCATCTAACTAACTCTGTCCATCTGAATACTCCTCTGACTAACTCTGTCCATCTGAATACTCCTCTAACTAACTCTGTCCATCTGAATACTCCTCTAACTAACTCTGTCCACCTGAATACTCTTCTAACTCTGTCCATCTGAATACTCTTCTAACTAACTCTGTCCATCTGAATATTCCTCTAACTCTGTCCATCTGAATACTCTTCTAACTCTGTCCATCTGAATACTCCTCTAACTAACTCTGTCCATCTGAATACTCCTCTAACTAACTCTGTCCATCTGAATACTCATCTAACTAACTCTGTCCATCTGAATACTCCTCTAACTCTGCCCATCTGAATACTCCTCTAACTAACTCTGTCCATCTGAATACTCATCTAACTAACTCTGTCCATCTGAATACTCTTCTAACTCTGTCCATCTGAATATTCCTCTAACTAACTCTGTCCATCTGAATACTCCTCTAACTAACTCTGTCCATCTGAATATTCCTCTAACTAACTCTGTCCATCTGAATACTCCTCTAACTAACTCTGTCCATCTGAATACTCCTCTAACTCTGTCCATCTGAATACTCCTCTAACTAACTCTGTCCATCTGAATACTCCTCTAACTAACTCTGTCCATCTGAATACTCATCTAACTAACTCTGTCCATCTGAATACTCCTCTGACTAACTCTGTCCATCTGAATACTCCTCTAACTAACTCTGTCCATCTGAATACTCCTCTAACTAACTCTGTCCACCTGAATACTCTTCTAACTCTGTCCATCTGAATACTCTTCTAACTAACTCTGTCCATCTGAATATTCCTCTAACTCTGTCCATCTGAATACTCTTCTAACTCTGTCCATCTGAATACTCCTCTAACTAACTCTGTCCATCTGAATACTCCTCTAACTAACTCTGTCCATCTGAATACTCATCTAACTAACTCTGTCCATCTGAATACTCCTCTAACTCTGCCCATCTGAATACTCCTCTAACTAACTCTGTCCATCTGAATACTCATCTAACTAACTCTGTCCATCTGAATACTCATCTAACTAACTCTGTCCATCTGAATACTCCTCTAACTAACTCTGTCCATCTGAATACTCATATAACTAACTCTGTCCATCTGAATACTCATCTAACTAACTCTGTCCATCTGAATACTCCTCTAACTAACTCTGTCCATCTGAATACTCATCTAACTAACTCTGTCCATCTGAATACTCATCTAACTAACTCTGTCCATCTGAATACTCCTCTAACTAACTCTGTCCATCTGAATACTCCTCTAACTAACTCTGTCCATCTGAATACTCATATAACTAACTCTGTCCATCTGAATACTCATCTAACTAACTCTGTCCATCTGAATACTCCTCTAACTAACTCTGTCCATCTGAATACTCATCTAACTAACTCTGTCCATCTGAATACTCCTCTAACTAACTCTGTCCATCTGAATACTCATATAACTAACTCTGTCCATCTGAATACTCATCTAACTAACTCTGTCCATCTGAATACTCCTCTAACTAACTCTGTCCATCTGAATACTCATCTAACTAACTCTGTCCATCTGAATACTCATCTAACTAACTCTGTCCATCTGAATACTCATCTAACTAACTCTGTCCATCTGAATACTTCTCTAACTCTGTCCATCTGAATACTCCTCTAACTAACTCTGTCCATCTGAATACTCCTCTAACTAACTCTGTCCATCTGAATACTCTTCTAACTGTCCATCTGAATACTCCTCTAAGTAACTCTGTCCATCTGAATACTCATCTAACTAACTCTGTCCATCTGAATACTCTTCTAACTGTCCATCTGAATACTCCTCTAACTAACTCTGTCCATCTGAATACTCCTCTAGCTAACTCTGTCCATCCATGAATTAAAGAGAGAAACTTACATGGAGAGAGATAATTCAACAAATAGCTTTAGACAACAGATAGATTAGGATGCCGGAGAAAGATTTAGACACAATTAAAGGAAAGTGCCTCAGTACTCAGATGCAGCTGTAATGTCATTAGAATATGTTAGAACATGTTTCCCAGCCAATCCACTCAGCCTTATTATCTGATCCTCCCTCTTTGATGACATCATGATCACTGTTGGTTTGTTCTTCCGTTACGTTCATTTCCTTGCTACAGTTTAGATGTTGTTTCCTGGAATTGTCACTGACTGGGTACGTTTCCTGTAGAAAATATGTGTGCTTGCTGTCTAAAAGTATTTGTATGGTGGTGGAACAAGTAGTCGGGTTTTCTGCGGAAGTTGTAGAAGTAGTTGTAGTGGTGACTGTTCAGCTTTCAGCTGTTGAACTCAGGAGTTGAGATAATGGAAGGGCTCCATAGTGTTATGGTCAGGGTGTGTTGTAACGGCTCCATAGTGTTATGGTCAAGGTCTTGGGAAGGGCTCCATAGTGTTATGGTCAAGGTCTTGGGAAGGGCTCCATAGTGTTATGGTCAGGGTCATGGGAAGGGCTCCATAGTGTTATGGTCAGGGTGTGTTGTAACGGCTCCATAGTGTTATGGTCAGGGTCTTGGGAAGGGCTCCATAGTGTTATGGTCAGGGTCTTGGGAAGGGCTCCATAGTGTTATGGTCAGGATCATGGGAAGGGCTCCATAGTGTTATGGTCAGGATCATGGGAAGGGCTCCATAGTGTTATGGTCAGGGTCATGGGAAGGGCTCCATAGTGTTATGGTCAGGGTCATGGGAAGGGCTCCATAGTGTTATGGTCAGGGTCATGGGAAGGGCTCCATAGTGTTATGGTCAGGGTCATGGGAAGGGCTCCATAGTGTTATGGTCAGGATCATGGGAAGGGCTCCATAGTGTTATGGTCAGGGTCATGGGAAGGGCTCCATAGTGTTATGGTCAGGATCATGGGAAGGGCTCCATAGTGTTATGGTCAGGGTCATGGGAAGGGCTCCATAGTGTTATGGTCAGGGTCATGGGAAGGGCTCCATGGTGTTATGGTCAGGGTCATGGGAAGGGCTCCATAGTGTTATGGTCAGGGTCATGGGAAGGGCTCCATAGTGTTATGGTCAGGGTGTGTTGTAACGGCTCCATAGTGTTATGGTCAGGGTCATGGGAAGGGCTCCATAGTGTTATGGTCAGGGTGTGTTGTAACGGCTCCATAGTGTTATGGTCAGGGTCATGGGAAGGGCTCCATAGTGTTATGGTCAGGGTCTTGGGAAGGGCTCCATAGTGTTATGGTCAGGGTGTGTTGTAACGGCTCCATAGTGTTATGGGAAGGATCATGGGAAGGGCTCCATAGTGTTATGGTCAGGGTCATGGGAAGGGCTCCATAGTGTTATGGTCAGGATCATGGGAAGGGCTCCATAGTGTTATGGTCAGGATCATGGGAAGGGCTCCATAGTGTTATGGTCAGGGTGTGTTGTAACGGCTCCATAGTGTTATGGTCAGGGTCTTGGGAAGGGCTCCATAGTGTTATTGTCAGGGTCTTGGGAAGGGCTCCATAGTGTTATGGTCAGGGTGTGTTGTAACGGCTCCATAGTGTTATGGTCAGGGTGTGTTGTAACGGCTCCATAGTGTTATGGTCAGGATCATGGGAAGGGCTCCATAGTCAATCAATCAATCAATCAATTTTATTTTATATAGCCCTTCTTACATCAGCTAATATCTCGAAGTGCTGTACAGAAACCCAGCCTAAAACCCCAAACAGCTAGTAATGCAGGTGTAGAAGCACGGTGGCTAGGAAAAACTCCCTAGAAAGGCGAAAGCCTAGGAAGAAACCTAGAGAGGAACCAGGCTATGAGGGGGTGGCCAGTCCTCTTCTGGCTGTGCCGGGTGGAGATTATAACAGAACCATGCCAAGATGTTCAAAAATGTTCATAAGTGACAAGCATGGTCAAATAATAATCAGGAATAAATCTCAGTTGGCTTTTCATAGCCGATCATTAAGAGTTGAAAACAGCAGGTCTGGGACAGGTAGGGGGTTCCATAACCGCAGGCAGAACAGTTGAAACTGGAATAGCAGCAAGGCCAGGCGGACTGGGGACAGCAAGGAGTCACCACGGCCGGTAGTCCCGACGTATGGTCCTAGGGCTCAGGTCTCTCAGTTGGCTTTTCATAGCCGATCATTAAAGAGTTGAAAACAGCAGGTCTGGGACAGGTAGGGGTTTCGTAGCCGCAGGCAGAACAGTTGAAACTGGAATAGCAGCAAGGCCAGGCGGACTGGGGACAGCAAGGTGTCATCATGCCCGGTAGTCCTGACGTATGGTCCTAGGGCTCAGGTTCTCAGAGAGAAAGAGAGAACGAGAGAATTAGAGAGAGCATACTTAAATTCACACAGGACACTGGATAAGACAGGAGAAGTACTCCAGGTATAACCAACTAACCCCAGCCCCCGACACATAAACTACTGCAGCATAAATACTGGAGGCTGAGACAGGAGCGGTCCCGGAGACACTGTGGCCCCATCCGAAGAAACCACGGACAGGGCCAAACAGGAAGGATATAACCCCACCCACTCCGCCAAAGCACAGCCCCCGCACCACTAGAGGGATATCCCCAACCACCAACTTACAATCCTGAGACAAGGCCGAGTATAGCCCACAGAGGTCTCCACCACAGCACAAACCAAGGGGGGGCGCCAACCCAGACAGGAAGATCACGTCAGTAACTCAACCCACTCAAGTGACGCACCCCTCCCAGGGGACGGCATGAAAGAGCACCAGCAAGCCAGTGACTCAGCCCCTGCAACAGGGTTAGAGGCAGAGAACCCCAGTGGAGAGGGGAACCGGCCCGGCAGAGACAGCAAGGGCTGTTCGTTGCTCCAGCCTTTCCGTTCACCTTCACACTCCTGGGCCAGACTACACTCAATCATATGACCTACTGAAGAGATAAGTCTTCAGTAAAGACTTAAAGGTTGAGACCGAGTCTGCGTCTCTCACATGGGTAGGCAGACTGTTCCATAAAAATGGAGATCTATAGGAGAAAGCCCTGCCTCCCGCTGTTTGCTTAGAAATTCTAGGGACAATTAGGAGGCCTGCGTCTTGTGACCGTAGCGTACGTATTGGTATGTACGGCAGGACCAACTCGGAAAGATAGGTAGGAGCAAGCCCATGTAACGCTTTTATAGGTTAACAGTAAAACCTTGAAATCAGCCCTTGCCTTAACAGGAAGCCAGTGTAGGGAAGCTAGCACTGGAGTAATATGATCAAATTTCTTGGTTCTAGTCAGGATTCTAGCAGCCGTATTTAGCACTAACTGAAGTTTATTTAGTGCTTTATCCGGTAGCCGGAAAATAGAGCATTGCAGTAGTCTAACCTAGAAGTAACAAATGCATGGATTAATTTTTTCTGCATCATTTTTGGACAGAAAATTTCTGATTTTTGCAATGTTACGTAGATGGAAAAAAGCTGTCCTTGAAACAGTCTTGATATGTTCGTCAAAAGAGAGATCAGGGTCAAGAGTAACACCGAGGTCCTTCACAGTTTTATTTGAGACGACTTTACAACCATCTAGATGAATTGTCAGATTTAACAGAAGATCTCTTTGTTTCTTGCGACCTAGAACAAGCATCTCTGTTTTGTCCGAGTTTAAAAGTAAAAAGTTTTCAGCCATCCACTTCCTTATGTCTGAAACACAGGCTTCTAGCGAGGGCAATTTTGGGGCTTCACCATGTTTCATTGAAATGTACAGCTGTGTGTCATCCGCATAGCAGTGAAAGTTAACATTATGTTTTCGAATAACATCCCCAAGAGGTAAAATATATAGTGAAAACAATAGTGGTCCTAAAATAGTGTTATGGTCAGGGTCTTGGGAAGGGCTCCATAGTGTTATGGTCAGGGTGTGTTGTATCGGCTCCATAGTGTTATGGTCAGGGTCATGGGAAGGGCTCCATAGTGTTATGGTCAGGATCATGGGAAGGGCTCCATAGTGTTATGGTCAGGGTCATGGGAAGGGCTCCATAGTGTTATGGTCAGGATCATGGGAAGGGCTCCATAGTGTTATGGTCAGGGTCTTGGGAAGGGCTCCATAGTGTTATGGTCAGGGTCATGGGAAGGGCTCCATAGTGTTATGGTCAGGGTCTTGGGAAGGGCTCCATAGTGTTATGGTCAGGGTGTGTTGTAACGGCTCCATAGTGTTATGGTCAGGGTCATGGGAAGGGCTCCATAGTGGAGGGGAAAAAAACAATTTAATCCATAGAATAAGGCTGTAACATAACAAAATGTGGAAAAATTCAAGGGGTCTGAATACTTTCCGAATGCACTGTATATAATGGGATTACAATGATGACAATATTATAATGATATTAAAATGATGACACTATTTTAATGGGATTGTAATGATGACAATATTATAAACTGCTTGTGACTCACTGGATCTGCTCAACACCTTCTACATTCTACGTTACAATTATATCTGAGTTTTCTCCAAAAAATACTCTTGCGCATTCTGTGCATGCCTCTCTCTCTCTCTCTCTCTCTCTCTTCTCTTTTTTTCTCTCTCTCTCTCTCTCTCTCTCTCTCTCTCTCTCCTCCCCCCCCCTTTCTCTCTCTCTCTCTCTCTCCTCTCTCTCTCTCATCACGTCACTCATCCCAAGCTCTGTAATTACAGAGACAACACAAACTGATAGTTTCATCTGAAAATGAGCGAGCGAGGCGATGTGAGGCATCACAGTTCTGATGGGTCGGCTGGAGTTACAGTGTAATTAAATTGGAAAAACAAAGAACAGTTTTTAATTGCAATAATGTAGCAGATAACCGGCTCATTATGGCTTCTTGCAGAATATCTCCAAGGAAATTGGCCTGGACAATAGATGACCAACTGTAGATGTATAAATGACTGTGAAAAAACCATACTAAAGCCACACCCTGTGTGGTACTAAACTGTGGAAACTCTTAGCTGTAGTTGAATAGATAAACACTTTTTATCCACAAGAATGAAAGTATATGTTGCTCATACTGCAAAGAAAACTCCAAGTCATTATGGCCAGTGGCTTACTCAGTAAGGAACCTGTTGTTACGTCTCATCGATGACTTGATATGTCATTGGCTTGGCATGTCATTGAACAAAGTGTGATCTCTCTTTTTAAATTATATCAGTAAATCAAAATATCTTGATAGTCCCAGAGAATCCTGCGGTCACCACACACACACACACAAACCCTTGTCACAGACCCCTGTCATTCTCCGCCCATTACCCGTGTGGCTTACGAAGGTGTTACGAACCCCGTGGCTTTAAACGTCTAGGGTGGATGGACATGAGACCCGTAACATAAATCATGCAAATTATAAGCGTGACATGGAACAGTGAGAACAAAAACTACACGACAACCATAAACTACCGTCAAACATAAAAGGTTTATTTTTGAACACACGGTAAAGGTTTGGGGAAAAGGGCTGAGCAGGACCCAAGAAAGGAAACAATAGTGTAAAAAAAAACTAAACTGATCTTGCCTGCCTCAAGAACCGCTAAGTTACTGCTAATCATACAAAAATACAGTGGGTGGTCCGCTCAGGTCTAACTAGTGTTTTTAGACAGTTTTCTTCCTACGGGTAATGTACGCCCAAGGGCAACTTGCTTAAACTCCCCTTTTCCCAGAAACACACAAAGTTACCAAACAGAGTAACCAGCAAATGAGTGAGTACACAAAACACAGGCCACCACAGTATCCATACTCACATACGGAAATAGTCTCTCACAACAAACACAACTGACCGGCTTTTAAACAATGGGATGTGTGATTGAAAAACCAGAAACAGGTGGTGCAATGCAGAGGAATGTTCACTGATTGGTCCACCTTAGCAATCAGCAGACACCCCAACGACCACCAATCAGGAACATACAGGACACCTGTGATTAGGGCAGAAGGAGAGGAAAAACACAAAAAGACACAGGATACCTGTATCCGTAACAAAGGTATTTACCGTCTCAGAATCACTGCTACTGTGGTAACTAGGAAGGAAGGAACCTTCGTCCCTTGGGTCGTTTCCGGGGGAAACCAGAGGGTTCACCTGATGAAAACAAGCCAGTGACACAGTATATTGATTTTTTACACTGAAAGTGCCTCAATTGGCACCCTATGTATTATAAAAGGTTAAGCATAGGTATGCTTAACCTTTAATAATACATAGGGTGCCATTTTGGACCATTTTGGCCACTGTTAACACTGACAAGGCCATATTATAGTAGGTTTTGTTTGTTAGAAGCCCTAAACGTTATCCTACAGAGTAAAAGGGTCCCGTTTTTTTGTTATTGTTGTTGACAATTTTAAAACACCATACAACCACACACGTGGATACAGTACAATGCTATTAAAATCATCGAGGATGACCCCCCCCCAAAAAAAAGTATTTCCATTGTGGTCCTCATGAAAATACATGAAAACTAAAAATATACACAAGATTATAACATGAAAACAAAATACATCTCAAATAGGGGAAGGAACTGTAAAAGTAATAAAATAAATTACCATGTAACGTTCATGGAAAACAATTAAGCCTGTGCAGCTTTAAAACATTTTGCACATAAACCATTTCTTAAGGTTTATCTTAAAACTCCCTAGCGTAGGGATGGATTTTATATGGTTTGGTACCCCATTCCACTCCTCTGCACCAGTGTAAAAGGGAAGAGCTTTTTACAGCCATGCTCCTATCAGTCTGCTATTTTTTTATTTATTTTTTCCACCTTTATTTAACCAGGTAAGCCAGTTGAGAACAAGTTCTCATTTACAACTGCGACCTGGCCAAGATAAAGCAAAGCAGTGCGATAAAAACAACACAGAGTTACATATGGGGTAAAAAAACATAAAGTCAAAAATACAACAGAAAATATATATACAGTGTGTGCAAATGTAGCAAGTTATGGAGGTAAGGCAATAAATAGGCTATAGTGCAAAATAATTACAATAGTATTAACACTGGAAAAGTCTGCTTTTGGCAACACACTGTCTCTTGTGTGATGGCTATGAGAGTCTCTAATGACATTTAAATAGCCAGACAGGTGACTGGGGGCAAGGTCATGTATAACTTTTAAAACTATCAACAGTTTGATCTGCACCACCCGGAGACCGTAATTGCCAGTTCAGTTTCCTGAAATGATTAAGACCCATGTGCATCCTATGGGCTGAGCTTGAGTTTAATCCTCATTAGTTTGTTTTGGGCTGTTGGAAGTTTGTCCCTTCAGATATTTTGTTATGCCACTGAACCATGAGATACAAGCATAGTGATGGTTGCCAGGGTCCTCATCGTCTCTGTATCCAGGAACTTTGTCCTGTAGTGAACCTTCCCACTGACATTCAGAGCCATGAGTTCACCTGTCATGTGTTGGTCCAGTTCCTATCCCAAGTATGTAACATGTAAATTAATTAAATATTAAATTATAAAAATTTAATTAATTAATTAAATATATTAAATATTAAATGTGTAGCATTTCTCCTCCACCGCTACACCATTACGCTTGACAGAGAAATTGGAAGATTTTCTCACTTTGTGTTTGGAACCAAACAGGATCAATTCTGTCTTGCCTAAATGCAGAGACAGTTTGTTGTCGGACAACAACTTAGTGACATTAGTCAGTTTGCTGCTTAGGGTGAAATATACTTCTCCCATGGGCAAAGAAACTCAAAAGGGGTGATGATATTAATTAACAGTAATTTCGATCCGAATGTGCAAATTGTCCAAGCAGATCCGCAAGGTAGATGGATTATTTTAAATATGTTATTGGACCATAAACAGATATGGCTCATTAACCTTTACGAACCAAATAATGATGATCCACACTTCTTTGACAATATATTAAATAAATGATCAACCCTGCAAGCAATATAAGACTCAATTATTATGGTGGGAGATTATAATACCGTTTTAAATAGCTCAATGGACCGTAAAGGAAATCACACTACAAACTATCACCCTCATGCTCTTAAGGAAATCGTGAATATCATGGATACATTAGAACTAATAGATATATGGAGGCTTGAATATCCTGATCTAGTGAGAAATACATGGCGGAGACTCAATCAACTAGTTGTCTTGACTTCTTTCTTATGTCATTCTTGTTGGCACCAAAAGTTTAAAAAGTGTTGATAGGGGACAGAATGTGGTCGGACCATCATGTCATTTGCATATACATTTCTCTTACTGAATTTCCACGTGGGCAAGGATATTGGAAATTTAATCAAAGCCTATTGGATGATAACTTTTTTTTAACTAGGACAGAGGAATTTATAACAGATTTTTTTCCGACATAACATAGGTACAGCAAATCTCCTTATTGTATGGGACACTTTTAAATGTGCCTTTAGAGGCCATGCAATTCAGTACTCATCTCAAAAACAAAAGCAATTTAGGTCAAAAGAGTCATTACTAACAAAGGAAATAGAAAGTCTAACAGAAAAGATAGATAGCAATAAAAACTGTGACACACAGAGGCTCAGAATAAATTAGAGGAAAAACAAAAAGAAATGGAGAAACTTATTCAAGCAAGATCAAGTGTAATACATTATTTAAAAAAATAAAGCAAACTGGATGGAATATGGGGAAAAATGCACCAAATTCGTTTTTAATCTTCAACATAGAAATGCTACCAAAAATAATTTCCTGAAACTGGTTACAAATGCCTCTCATGATTCACCAAATTATATTTTGAAGGAGGAAACAAAGTACTTTAAGCATATGTTTTCGTTTCAGTTGCCTCCATCTCCTCTAACTAAAGCTAATTGTATAGAATGTTTTTCTATTGATAATGTTAAATTAACAGCCATACAGAAAGACTCATGTGAAGGTGAAATTACAGAGGAGGAACTTATAATAATAATAAGCGACTTACAGTCATGCGTGCATACATTTTTGTGTATGGGTGGTCCCGGGGATCGAACCCACTACCTTGGCGTTATAAGTGCCGTGCTCTACCAGCTGAGCTACAGAGGACCACAACTTCTGGATGCAATTAAAGACTTTAAGTCCGGGAAAACTCCAGGGTTGGATGGCATACCAGTCGAGGTATACCAAACCTTTTTTGATATACTCAGAGGACCGTTATTAGCATGTTTTAACCACTCCTATGTAAATGGTAGATTATCAGACACTCAAGAAGAAGGTCTGATTTCATTATTACTGAAACAGGATACAAGTGGAAAATATAAAGTCCAGTCCATTAAAAAAATTGGAGGCCCCTTACACTTCAGTGCTGTGATGCAAAAATTCTAGCAAAATGTATAGCGCATAGAATTAAAAAGGTATTGTCGGACATTATTCATTCTAATCAGACAGGTTTTTTACATGGACGATACATTGGAGATAATATAAGGCAAGAACTGGAAACAATAGAACACTATGAAAAATCTGGGAAACCAGGCCTGCTATTCATAGCAGACGTTGAAAAGGCATTTGATAAAGTAAGACTGGGGTTTATATATAAATGTTAAATATAATTGGTTCTCTAGCGAATTAGTAAGATTGTCTCACCCAATGTTCAAGATAGCCTTTTTCCCTTTATTCAGATTACAACCTCTCACTTTCAGTTATTTGAAAAAGAAATCATCTACCAAATATAACAATTTCTAAAACAAGCCATAGAAAGCTGGTTGCAATTTCAATTTAATCCTCCAGAAACGACAGAACAAATAATGCAACAAATATTATGGTTAAACTCAAACATACTAATTGATAAAAAACCATTATTTTTTGAATAATAATATAAAAAGGTATAATCTTCGTAAATGATATTTAGGACTGGTGATGATGATGATGATAGGTAGGACTGGTGGAGTCGTACATGCAGCTAACAAAAACATATGGAAATGTCTGCTCTACCCAAAATTACAACCAAATAATTGCAGCATTACCGCAAAAATGGAAGAGGAAAGTGGAAGGAGGAAAAGAGTAAGGAACTTGTCTGTCGGCCTTGCATTAAAGAACATAATTGGATTCCATGGCATAGTGTTTATGAACTGATGCGCAAAACGACGCCGGATTCAAAACTTAGAATTTTTCAATTTAAATTATTATATACAATTATTGCTTCCAATAGAATGTTATTTATATGGGGGATACAATCTTCCCAGCTCTGCAGATTTTGCTGCGAGGAGACATAATCATTAGATCATTTGTTTTGGTACTGTCCATTTGTAGCTTGTTTTTGGTCACAGGTCCAGGAATGGTTGAAGGATTGCAATATTTACCTGGAGCTAACCCTGCAGATAGCACTATTGGGTGATCTGAAAAGTCATAGTCAATCGATCAATAATATAATAATACTTTTAGCAAAAATGTTTATTTTCAATTTACAATCTGTAGAAACAATGAGAGTAGAAGGGTTCAGAACTTTTGTAAAACATCACAGCACAGTTGAAAAATAAATGGCAAATAGAAATCCAATATGGATGGTGTTAAGAGAAAGATGGGAGGTGTTGAATGGAGCTGAAGGATGGGACTAATAACAACTAACAACAACTAATAACAACAAGATAACTAATGTAAAGCATACTGTGTCCATAATAAGTATATAGGTTATAGGTTGAGAGCTTTTGTGAAAGGACACAGTTAGAAAGATATGGCATATAGAAGCAAACCGGATGGACATCATGAAAATGATCGGAGAGGTTGAGGGTAGAGGAAGTTCAGGAATAAAAACAAACAAAATATAATTATTGTAAAATTGACTGTGAACATAAAATGTATATAGTATGTACAAGCTGGAAGTAGAGACTTAAGCATTGTTGTTCACTAGTTTACTCCAATTAGGGAAGGGGTGGTGGGGTTGGAAAGTAATAAAGGGAAATATACTTTTTAAAAGGATATGTATATATCTATATGTATGTATATGTATGTATATGTATGTATGTGTATATGTATGTGTATATACAGTGGCTTGCGAAAGTATTCACCCCCCCTTTTCCTATTTTGTTGTCTTACAACCTGGAATTAAAATTGATTTTTGGGGGGTTTGTATCATTTGATTTACACAACATGCCTACCACTTTGACGATGCAAAATATGTTTTATTGTGAAACAAACAAGAAATAAGACCAAAAAAGAGAGAACCTGAGCGTGCATAATTATTCACCCCCCCCAAAATCAATACTTTGTAGAGCCACCTTTTCCAGAAATTACAGCTGCAAGTCTCTTGGGGTATTTCTCTAAAAGCTTGGCACATCTAGCCACTGGGATTATTGCCCATTCTTCAAGGCAAAACTGCTGCAATTCCTTCAAGTTGGATGGGTTCCGCTGGTGTAGAGCAATCTTTTAGTCATACCACATATTCTCAATTGGATTGAGGGCTGGGCTTTGACTAGGCCATTCCAAGACATTTAAACGTTTCCCCTTAAACAACTTGAGTGTTGCTTTAGCAGTATGCTTAGGGTCATTGTCCTGCTGGAAGGTGAACCTCCATCCCAGTCTCAAATCTCTGGAAGACTGAAACATGTTTCCCTCAAGAATTTCCCAGTATTTAGCGCCATCCATCATTCCTTCAATTCTGACCAGTTTCCCAGTCCCTGCCGATTAAAAAATTCCCACTGCCACCACCATGCTTCACTGTGGGGATGGAGTTCTCGGGGTGATGAGAGGTGTTGGGTTTACGCCAACCTAGCATTTTCCTTGATGGCAAAAAAGCTCAATTTTAGTCTCATCTGACCAGAATACCTTCTTCCATATGTTTTGGGAGTCTCCCACATGCCTTTTGGCGAACACCAAACGTGTTTGCTTATTTTTTTCTTGAAGCAATGGCTTTTTTTCTGGCCACTCTTCCGTAAAGCCCAGCTCTGTGGAGTGTACGGCTTAAAGTGGTCTTATAGACAGATACACCAATCTCCGCTGTGGAGCTTTGCAGCTCCTTCAGGGTTATATTTGGTCTCTTTGCTGCCTCTCTGATTAATGCCCTCCTTGCCTGGTCCATGAGTTTTGGTGGGCGGCCCTCTCTTGGCAGGTTTGTTGTGGTGCCATATTCTTTCCATTTTTTTATAATGGATTTAATGGTGCTAAGCGGGATGTTCAATGTTTTGGATATTTTTTTATAACCCAACCCTGATCTGTACTTCTTCACAACTTTGTCCATGACCTGTTTGGAGAGCTCCTTGGTCGTCATGGTGCCGCTTGCTTGGTGATGCCCCTTGCTTAGTGGTGTTGCAGACTCTGGGGCCTTTCAGAACAGGTGTATATATACTGAGATCGTGACAGATCATGTGACACTTAGATTGCACACAGGTGGAATTTATTTAACTAATTATGTGACTTATGACGGTAGTTGGTTGCACCAGATCTTATTTAGGGGCTTCATAGCAAAGGGGGTGAATATATATGCAAGCACCACTTTCCGTTATTTATTTTTTAGAATTTTTTGAAACAAGTTATTTTTATAGTCATTTCACTTCACCAATTTGGACTATTTTGTGTATGTACATTACATGAAATCCAAATAAAAATCAATTTAAATTACAGGTTGCAATGCAACAAAATAGGACAAACGCCAAGGGGGATGAATACTATTGCAAGGCACTGTATCTGGTGGTCTGTCTCCTCAGTTACATAATGCCAGGGTATATCTGGTGGTCTGTCTCCTCATGGCTCAGCCACATAATGCCAAGGTATATCTGGTGGTCTGTCTCCTCATGGCTCAGCCACATAATGCCAGGGTATATCTGGTGGTCTGACTCCTCAGCTACATAATGCCAGGGTATATCTGGTGGTCTGTCTCCTCAGCTACATAATGTCAGGGTATATCTGGTGGTCTGTCTCCTCAGCTACATAATGCCAGGGTATATCTGGTGGTCTGCTCCTCAGCTACATAATGCCAGGGTATATCTGGCGGTCTGTCTCCTCAGCTACATAATGCCAGGGTATATCTGGTGGTCAGTCTCCTCAGCTACATAATGCCAGGGTATATCTGGTGGTCTGTCTCCTCAGCCACATAATGCCAGGGTATATCTGGTGGTCTCTCTCCTCAGCTACATAATGCCAGGGTATATCTGGTGGTCTCTCTCCTCATGGCTCAGCTACATAATGCCAGGGTATATCTGGCGGTCTGTCTCCTCAGCTACATAATGCCAGGGTATATCTGGTGGTCTGTCTCCTCAGCTAGATAATGCCAGGGTATATCTGGTGGTCTGTCTCCTCAGCTACATAATGCCAGGGTATATCTGGTGGTCTCTCTCCTCATGGCTCAGATACATAATGTCAGGGTATTTTTGGTGGTCTGTCTCCTCAGCTACATAATGCCAGGGTATATCTGGTGGTCTGTCTCCTCAGCCACATAATGCCAGGGTATATCTGGTGGTCTGTCTCCTCAGCCACATAATGCCAGGGTATATCTGGTGGTCTGTCTCCTCAGCTACATAATTCCAGGGTATATCTGGTGGTCTGCCTCCTCATGGCTCAGCCACATAATGCCAGGGTATATCTGGTGGTCTGTCTCCTCAGCTACATAATTCCAGGGTATATCTGGTGGTCTGCCTCCTCATGGCTCAGCCACATAATGCCAGGGTATATCTGGTGGTCTGTCTCCTCAGCTACATAATGCCAGGGTATATCTGGTGGTCTGTCTCCTCAGCCACATAATGCCAGGGTATATCTGGTGGTCTGTCTCCTCAGCTACATAATGCCAGGGTATATCTGGTGGTCTGTCTCCTCAGCCACATAATGCCAGGGTATATCTGGTGGTCTGTCTCCTCAGCTACATAATGACAGGGTATATCTGGTGGTCTGTCTCCTCATGGCTCAGCCACATAATGCCAGGGTATATCTGGTGGTCTGTCTCCTCAGCTACATAATGCCAGGGTATATCTGGTGGTCTGTCTCCTCAGCCACATAATGCCAGGGTATATCTGGTGGTCTGTCTCCTCAGCTACATAATGCCAGGGTATATCTGGTGGTCTGTCTCCCCAGCTACATAATGTCAGGGTATATCTGGTGGTCTGTCTCCTCAGCCACATAATGCCAGGATATGTCTGGTGGTCTGTCTCCTCATGGCTCAGCTACATAATGCCAGGGTATATCTGGTGGTCTGTCTCCTCAGCTACATAATGCCAGAATATATCTGGTGGTCTGTCTCCTCAGCCACATAATGCCAGGGTATATCTGGTGGTCTGTCTCCTCAGCCACATAATGCCAGAATATATCTGGTGGTCTGTCTCCTCAGCCACATAATGCCAGGGTATATCTGGTGGTCTGTCTCCTCAGCCACATAATGCCAGGGTATATCTGGTGGTCAGTCTCCTCAGCCACATAATGTCAGGGTATATCTGGTGGTCTGTCTCCTCAGCCACATAATGCCAGGGTGTATCTGGTGGTCTGTCTCCTCAGCCACATAATGCCAGGGTATATCTGGTGGTCTGTCTCCACAGCCAAATAATGCCAAGGTATATCTGGTGGTCTGTCTCCTCAGCTACATAATTCCAGGGTATATCTGGTGGTCTGTCTCCTCATGGCTCAGCTACATAATGCCAGGGTATATCTGGTGGTCTGTCTCCTCAGCCACATAATGCCAGGGTATATCTGGTTGTCTGTCTCCTCAGCTACATAATGCCAGGGTATATCTGGTGGTCTGTCTCCTCATGGCTCAGCTACATATTGCCAGGGTATATCTGGTGGTCTGTCTCCTCAGCTACATAATGCCAGGGTATATCTGGTGGTCTGTCTCCTCAGCTACATAATGCCAGGGTATATCTGGTGGTCTGTCTCCTCAGCTACATAATGCCAGGGTATATCTGGTGGTCTGTCTCCTCATGGCTCAGCTACATAATGCCAGGGTATATCTGGTGGTCTGTCTCCTCATGGCTCAGCTACATAATGCCAGGGTATATCTGGTGGTCTGTCTCCTCATGGCTCAGCTACATAATGCCAGGGTATATCTGGTGGTCTGTCTCCTCAGCTACATAATGCCAGGGTATATCTGGTGGTCTGTCTCCTCAGCTACATAATGACAGGGTATATCTGGTGGTCTGTCTCCTCAGCTGCATAATGCCAGGGTATATCTGGTGGTCTGTCTCCTCAGCTACATAATGCCAGGGTATATCTGGTGGTCTGTCTCCTCAGCCACATAATGCCAGGGTATATCTGGTGGTCTGTCTCCTCAGCTACATAATTCCAAGGTTTATCTGGTGGTCTTTCTGGAATAACGACAAGCGTATATTGTGATAGAAAGGGAATAGAGGATCAATAGTTACATAGTCTGTATAAACGAATGTAATATTTCAGTCTCTCTCTCCCCAATTGACAGTACAACGTACACACATACACTGTATTTGCAGTTTGTGAGTGTGTGATATGGGGGTTTTCTTTCAACATTACAAAGAACAACTTTTATAAACAATGGCAAAACTGCAATGTTTTTTTGCTGAGTCTTGCTGTTGGAAAACCTGTCGCAGGTCTAAACAGTAGGACTATTCTAAACAAACATTGTCATGAGAGGGTGCCAGATAGAAGGAGAGAGAATAACTGAGGGAAAGACAGAGCAACACACACACATTAACACACATTAACACACATTAACACACATTAACACATACACACACACATTAACACACATTAACACACATTAACACATACACACACATTAACACATACACACACACACACACACACATTAACACACATTAACACATACACACATACATTAACACATACACACACACATTAACACACATTAACACATACACACACACATGAACATACATTAACACATACACACACACATTAACACATACACACACACATTAACACACATTAACACATACACACACACATTAACACACATTAACACATACACACACACATTAACACACATTAACACATACACACACACATTAACACACATTAACACATACACACACATTAACACACATTAACACATACACACACACATTAACACACATTAACACATACACACACACATTAACACACATTAACACATACACACACACATTAACACACATTAACACATACACACACAGTTCAGACCACTCAGTAGATTGGTTGACGTCCATTTTGGGTAAAAGCAACTCATTCAAGAGACTGAGTAGACCAACACAAGGATGCGTCCCAAATGGAACCCTATTCCCTTCTAGTGCACTACTTTTGACCAGGACCCATAGAGCTCTGGTCAAAATTAGTGCACTACAGTGAGGGAAAAAAAGTATTTGATCCCCTGCTGATTTTGTACGTTTGCCCAGTCTATAATTTTTATGGTAGGTTTATTTGAACAGTGAGAGACAGAATAACAACAAAAAAATCCAGAAAAACACATGTCAAAAATGTTATAAATTAATTTGCATTTTAATGAGGGAAATAAGTATTTGACCCCTCTGCAAAACATGACTTAGTACTTGGTGGCAAAACCCTTGTTGGCAATCACAGAGGTCAGACGTTTCTTGTAGTTGGCCACCAGGTTTGCACACATCTCAGGTGGGATTTTGTCCCACTCCTCTTTGCAGATCTTCTCCAAGTCATTAAGGTTTCCAGGCTGACGTTTGGCAACTCAAACCTTCAGCTCCCTCCACAGATTTTATATGGGATTATGGTCTGGAGACTGGCTAGGCCACTCCAGGACCTTAATGTGCTTCTTCTTGAACCACTCCTTTGTTGCCTTGGCCGTGTGTTTTGGTTCATTGTCATGCTGGAATACCCATCCATGACCCATTTTCAATGCCCTGGCTGAGGGAAGGAGGTTCTCACCCAAGATTTGACGGGACATGGCCCCGTCCATCATCCCTTTGATGCGGTGAAGTTGTCCTGTCCCCTTAGCAGAAAAACACCCCCAAAGCATAACGTTTCCACCTCCATGTTTGACGGTGGGGATGGTGTTCTTGGGGTCATAGGCAGAATTCCTCCTCCTCCAAACACGGCGAGTTGAGTTGATGCCATAGAGCACGATTTTGGTCTCATCTGACCACAACACTTTCACCCCGTTCTCCTCTGAATCACTCAGATGTTCATTGGAAAACTTCAGACGGGCCTGTATATGTGCTTTCTTGAGCAGGGGGACCTTGCGGGCGTTGCAGGATAGTTCTTTCCCTCATTAAAATGCAAATCAATTCATTAAATTTTTGACATGTGTCTTTCTGGATTTTTGAGATATAATTCTGTCTCTCACTATTCAAATAAACCTACCATTGACTGATAATTTCTTTGTCAGTGGGCAAACGTACACAATCAGCAAGGGATCAAATACCTTTTTCCCTCACTGTATATAGGGAATAGGGTGCCACTTGGGATGCATACTAAAGGCTCAGAGAAACAGTCATAGTAGCTTAACAGGAAAAACACTTTCCAAAAAATACTTTAAAATCTTCTCGTTTCCTTTCATGTCAAATCTTATTTTTCTCATTAAACACATATTAGTTGACTTCTAAGCCTGTCTTCTTATTGGCTCACTTGGATTGGCCAATCAGTGACCAGCAGTTCATTATGGTTCCTTCCACAAAGCCGTAGTTCATTAAGGTTCATGTCACAAAGCGATTGTTCATTATGGTTCCTGCCACGAAGCGATAGTTCATTGTGGTTCCTGCCCAGTGGCATTCGGTGCAGTTTAAGATGAGTGAGGATTACTCTTTTTTTTTTAATGAGCATGATCTTATTTCTATTACAGCATATTGTCATTCATATTCCATTCACCCAGCTCAATGTAACATCGATAGGTTTAGGATACTACTCTAATCTTCCCTATACCCCATCATGAGGTTGCTACAACCTCGCCTACGAATGAAAGTTTACAACATAGGTGGACAAGTTGAGAGAATTTTGAGTAATCAAGGTGACAGACAGTCACACATTCAATACCGCCTGGCACACTCTCGCCTGCATCTAGCTGATCTAGGGTGTAATCATTAGTCCAACAGTTGCAAATGAGAGTTTCTATTGGACAAATTCAAGGATGTTTATCCCCGTTTCGTTCCGTTTGCTTCCGTTTAAGAAACGTTTTTCAACAGAATCGGCGGAATGAATACACCCCTGATCACACGCAAACAGTTCACTTTCATAGCATCCCTCTCTGTTTGAGCTGGGTGTTTGAGTAGCTAGCTGCATTTGAAAGTTTAAAAAAGTACAACCAAATATAGTTAGCGCTCTCTCTCTCTCTCTCTCTCTCTCGGTCTCTCTCTCTCTCTCTCAAACTCTCTCACACTCTCTCTCTCTCTCTCTCTCTCTCTCTCTCTCTCTCTCTCTCTCTCTGCTCTCTCTCTCTCTCTCTCTCTCTCTCTCTCTCTCTCTCTCTCTCTCTGTCAAACTCTCTCACACTTCTCTCTCTCCTCTCTCTCTCTCTCTCTCTCTCTCTCTCTCTCTCTCTCTCTCTCTCTCTCTCTCTCTCTCTCTCTCTCTCTCTCTCTCTCACTTGCCTCCCCTTAATTTTGGAAAAATTAATTTATTCAAAACTGTTCAACTATTGTCTTTCTCTCTCTTAGAGTCAACTACTCACCACATGTCATGCACTGCAGTGCTAGCTAGCTGTAGCTTATGCTTTCAGTACTAGATTCATTCTCTGATCATTTGATTGGGTGGACAACATGTCAGTTCATGCTTCAAGAGCTCTGATATGTTGGAGGACATCCTCTGGAATTTGTCCTAATTACTGTGTAAGTCCATGTAAGGGGGTGAGAACCATGAGCCTCCTAGGTTTTGTATTGAAGTCAATGTACCCAGAGGAGGACAGAAACTAGCTGTCCTCTGGCTACACCATGGTGCTACCCTACAGAATGCTGTTAATTGCAAAACAGTGTGATTTAATAAATTATTTGGTGACGTGAATATATTTAGTATAGTTTTATCTAAAAAGGATAACTTTGGTCCTCCCCTTCCTCCTCTGAGGAGCCTCCACTGTTCCTGCCACAAAGCGATAGGTCATTATGGTTCCTGCCACAAAGCGATAGTTCATTATGGTTCCTGTCACAAAGCGATAGTTCATTATGGTTCCTGTCACAAAGCGGGCGGCAGTCTGCGGACCGATCAATGCCGTGCACACCGCCATGCACGCACACACACACACACACACACACACACACACACACACACACACACACACACACACACACACACACACACACACACACACACACACACACACACACACACACACAAAGTACACACACACACACAAAAGTACACAGACACACACAGACACACACACACACACGACTGGCCGTGGGTCGATCGATCCGGTGCACACTATGCTAACTCTGTGTGTGATTGATATCTGATGGCCAGGGAAGTCAGAGGCCATAATTGAAACTTTGCTCTTTAAGGACAAATGGATAAGCTCTAATGCAGTTGAGATTGAAATGATCTGAACCAAGAAATCTATCTCTGAAAAATTGCTTCAGTGACTAAACAATGCATATTTACACTGGAAAACCAACAAAAAAAGTGTATTTCTCTCTCCCTCTCTCTGTCTCTCTCTCTCTCTCTGTCTCTCTGTCTCTCTGTCTCTCTCTCTCTCTCTGTCTCTCTCTCCGTCTCTCTGTCTCTCTCTCTCTCTCTCTCTCTGTCTCTCTGTCTCTGTCTTCTCTCTCTCTCTCTCTCTCTCTCTCTCTCTCTCTCTCTCTCTCTCTCTCTCTCTCTCTCTCTCTCTCTCTCTCTCTCTCTCTCTCTCTCTCTCTCTCTGTCTCTCTCTCTCTCTCTGTCTCTCTGTCTCTCTCTCCGTCTCTCTGTCTCTCTGTCTCTCTCTCTCTCTCTCTCTCTCTCTCTCTCTCTCTCTCTCTCTCTCTCTCTCTCTCTCTCTCTCTCTCTCTCTCTCTCTCTCTCTCTCTCTGTCTCTCTGTCTCTCTGTCTCTCTGTCTTTCTGTCTCTCTCTGTCACACATAGCTCATCCCTCACAGATCCACAGTACATAACAGTATTGATTTGTACTGTGATTGTCTTATAGATCCTAACCATGATCTGTCAAACTGACTGCACCTATTCTTTACTAAAGGTCCTGACGGTTCATCAATACCTTACAAGCATTAGATCCATACAGTACTTCTTACTGTAAATCCCTTCAGCTCTCCTTTAGTTTACAATAATCAACTACATCATTGTTGCTTTGTTTAGTGTGCTAACAAGGGTTTCTAACAAAGGTAAAAGTTAGATAACAAGGGTAAAAACAAGGTTAACAAGGGTACCTCCGAAGGCTGCTTAATCCGTAGGGTCAAACAGAAAAAAATTATTTGAAGAATTAGAATAAACAAGGGTTTAAGTTTAAGTTTACATTTTGTAAAGTTAATAACAAACCTCCTGGCATTGACAACTTAGATGGGAAGCTACTGAGGATGGTAGCTGACTCTATGGCCACTCCTATCTGTCATATTTTTTATCTGAGGTGTTTGTCCTCAGGCCTGGAGGGAAGCCAAAGTAATTCCGCTACCCAAGAATGGTAAAGCGGCCTTTATTGGTTCTAACAGCAGACCTATCAGCTTGCTGCCAGCTCTTAGCAAACTGTTGGAAAAAAAACTTGTTTGACCAAATACAATGCTATTTCTCTGTAAACCAATTAACAACAGACATTCAGCATGCTTATAGAGAAGGGCAATCAACATGTACTGCACTGACACAAATGACTGAAATTGATAATAAGAAGACTGTGGGAGCTGTACTGTTAGATGTCAGTGCAGCCTTTGATATTATTGACCATAACCTGTTGTTGAGAAAACATATTTTCTATGGCCTTTCAACCTCTGCCATATTGTGGATTCAGAGCTATCTATCTAATAGAACTCAGATGGTTTTATTTAAAAGAAGCCTCTCTAATGTCACACATGTAGGTGTGTGGTGTACCGCAGGGCAGCTCTCCAGGTCCACTACTCTTTTCTATTTTTACCAATGACCTGGCACTGGCATTGAACAAAGCCTGTGCGTCCATGTACAGTGGCTTGCGAAAGTATTCACCCCCCTTGGCATTTTTCCTATTTTGTTGCCTTACAACCTGGAATTAAAATTGATTTTTTTGGGGGGGTTTGTATCATTTGATTTACACAACATGCCTACCACTTTGAAGATGCAAAATATGTTTTATTGTGAAACAAAAAAAGAAATAAGCCAAAAAATTAAATAAAAAACTTGAGCGTGCAAAGTCAATACTTTGTAGAGCCTTATTTGCAGCAATTACAGCTGCACATCTCTTGGGGTAAATATCTTTAAGCTTGGCACATCTAGCCACTGGGATTTTTGCCCATTCTTCATGGCAAAAATGCTGCAGCTCCTTCAAGTTGGATGGGTTCCGCTGATGTACAGCAATCTTTAAGTCATACCACAGATTCTCAATTGGATTGAGGTCTGGGCTTTGACTAGGCCATTCCAAGACATTTAAATGTTTCCCCTTAAACCACTCGAGTGTTGCTTTAGCAGTATGCTTAGGGTCATTGTCCTGCTGGAATGTGAACCTCCGTCCCAGTCTCAAATCTCTGGAAGACGGAAATAGGTTTCCTCAAGAATTTCCCTGTATTTAGCGCCATCCATCATTCCTTAAATTCTGACCAGTTTCCAAGTCCCTGCCGATGAAAAATATTTGCTGTGGGGATGGTGTTCTCGGGTGATGAGAGGTGTTGGGTTTGCGCCAGACATAGCGTTTTCCTTGATGTCCAAAAATCTCAATTTTAGTCTCATCTGACCAGTTTACCTTCTTCCATATGTTTGGGGAGTCTCCCACATGCCTTTTTGCGAACACCAAACGTGTTTGCTTATTTTTGTCTTTTAGCAATGGCTTTTTTCTGGCCACTCTTCCGTAAAGCCCAGCTCTGTGGAGTGTACGGCTTAAAGTGGTCCTATGGACAGATACTCCAATCTCCGCTGTGGAGCTTTGCAGCTCCATCAGGGTTATCTTTGGTTTCTTTGTTGCCTCTCTGATTAATGCCCTCCTTGCCTGGTCTGTGAGTTTTGGTGTGCGGCCCTCTCTTGGCAGGTTTGTTGTGGTGCCATATTCTTTCCATTTTTTAATAATGGATTTAATGGTGCTCCATGGGATGTTCAAAGGTTCAGATGTTTTTTTATAACCCAACCCTGATCTGTATTTCACCACAACTTTGTCCCTGACCTGTTTGGAAAGCTCCTGGGTCTTCGTGGTGCCCCTTGCTTTTTGATGTTGCAGACTCTGGGGCCTTTCAGAACAGGTGTATATATACTGAGATCATGTGACATATCATGTGACACTTAGATTGCATACAGGTGGACTTTATTTAACTAATTATGTGACTTCTGAAGGTAACTGGTTGCATAGCAAATGGGGTGAATACATATGCACGCACCACTTTCCCGTTATTTATTTTTTAGAATTGTTTGAAACAAGTTATTTTTATCATTTCACTTCACCAATTTGGACTATTTTGTGTAAGTCCATTACATGAAATCCTAGTAAAAATCTATTTCAATTACAGGTTGTAATGCAACAAAATAGGAAAAACGCCAAGGGGGATGAATACTTTTGCAAGGCACTGTACGCTGATGACTCAACCATATACATATCAGCAACCACAGCTAATGAAGTCACTGAAACCCTTAACAAGGAGTTGCAGTACTTTTTGGAATGGTTGGCCAGTAATAAACTGGTCCTGAACATCTCTAAAACTAAGAACATTGTATTTGGTACAAATCATTCCCTAAGCTCTAGACCTCAGCTGAATCTGGTAATGAATGTTGTAGCTGTTGAACAAGTTGAGGAGACTAAATTACTTGGCGTTACCTTAGATTGTAAACTGTCATGGTCAAAACATATAGATTCAATGGTGGTAAAGATGGGGAGAGGTCTGTCCTTTTTTGACACCACACTCCAAAAAGCAAGTCCAGCAGGCTCTAGTTTTATCTTATCTTGATTATTGTCCAATCATGTGGTCAAGTGCTGCAAAGAAAGAAAGCAACATCTCACAGCACAACGCCTCTCCCCTATTTGACCTAGATATTTTGTGTGTATGTATTGATAAGTAGGCTACGTGTGCCATTTTTAAATGTTTGTAGTTCTGTCCTTGAACTGTGTTTCCCCAGGAAGAGTAGCTGCTGCTTTCTGTCACGTCCTCTCCCGCTCCCCCGCTCCGGCACTTGACGTCACCGGTCTGCTAACCACCGGTCCTGGCAACCCATCTTTACGCTCACGTGGCAACCCTCATTACGCACACCTGCGTCTCATCATCAGTCACACCTGGACTTCATTACTTCCTTGATTACTTACCCTTTATGTAGCGCTCTTTTGTTCTATGTCATTTGGTAGTTATTGGTTATTATACGCTTCTCTTGTTTTGTATCACTCCATGTTCATTTTTATTATACTCACTAACTGCACCTGCTTCCTGCCTCAATGCATCTACATTACACTTTCGCAACAGCTAATGGGGATCCTAATAAACTACCAAATGCCAAATAAATAAAGTCATTTTAAACTACAGTGGGGAAAAAAGTATTAGTCAGCCACCAATTGTGCAAGTTCTCCCACTTAAAAAGATGAGAGAGGCCTGTAATTTTCATCATAGGTACACGTCAACTATGACAGACAAATTAGAATTTTATTTCCAGAAAATCACATTGTAGGATTTTAAATTAATTTTATTTGCAAATTATGGTGGAAAATAAGTATTTGGTCACCTACAAACAAGCAAGATTTCTGGCTCTCACAGACCTGTAACTTTTTCTTTAAGAGGCTCCTCTGTCCTCCACTCGTTACCTGTATTAATGGCACCTGTTTGAACTTGTTATCAGTGTAAAAGACACCTGTCCACAACCTCAAACAGTCACACTCCAAACTCCACTATGGCCAAGACCAAAGAGCTGTCAAAGGACACCAGAAACAAAATTGTAGACCTGCACCAGGCTGGGAAGACTGAATCTGCAATAGGTAAGCAGCTTGGTTTGAAGAAATCAACTGTGGGAGCAATTATTAGGAAATGGAAGACATACAAGACCACTGATAATCTCCTTCGATCTGGGGCTCCACGCAAGATCTCACCCCGTGGGGTCAAAATGATCACAAGAACGGTGAGCAAAAATCCCAGAACCACACGGGGGGGACCTAGTGAATGACCTGCAGAGAGCTGGGACCAAAGTAACAAAGCCTACCATCAGTAACACACTACGCTGCCAGGGACTCAAATCCTGCAGTGCCAGACGTGTCCCCCTGCTTAAGCCAGTACATGTCCAGGCCCGTCTGAAGTTTGCTAGAGTGCATTTGGATGATCCAGAAGAGGATTGGGAGAATGTCATATGGTCAGATGAAACAAAAATAGAACTTTTTGGTAAAAACTCAACTCGTCGTGTTTGGAGGACAAAGAATCCTGAGTTGCATCCAAAGAACACCATACCTACTGTGAAGCATGGGGGTGGAAACATCATGCTTTGGGGCTGTTTTTCTGCAAAGGGACCAGGACGACTGATCCGTGTAAAGGAAAAATGAATGGGGCCATGTATCGTGAGATTTTGAGTGAAAACCTCCTTCCATCAGCAAGGGCATTGAAGATGAAACGTGGCTGGGTCTTTCAGCATGACAATGATCCCAAACACACCGCCCGGGCAACGAAGGAATGGCTTCGTAAGAAGCATTTCAAGGTCCTGGAGTGGCCTAGCCAGTCTCCAGATCTCAACCCCATAGAAAATCTTTGGAGGGAGTTGAAAGTCCGTGTTGCCCAGCGACAGCCCCAAAACATCACTGCTCTAGAGGAGATCTGCATGGAGGAATGGGCCAAAATACCAGCAACAGTGTGTGAAAACCTTGTGAAGACTTACAGAAAACTTTTGACCTGTGTCATTGCCAACAAAAGTATTGAGAAACTTTTGTCATTGACCAAATACTTATTTTCCACCATAATTTGCAAATAAATTCATAAAAAATCCTACAATGTGATTTTCTGGATTTTTTTCCCTCATTTTGTCTGTCATAGTTGACGTGTACCTATAATGAAAGTTACAGGCCTCTCTCATCTTTTTAAGTGGGAGAACTTGCACAATTGGTGGCTGACTAAATACTTTTTTTCCCTACTGTATCCTGCACTCCCAATCACTGAAATGCAAATGAGGAACAGGGAAATAATTCTGGACCAAAAAGTGCTACTTTCAACCTGCCAGGCACTAACGTCTGATCATTATGGCTATCTTATGGTCGGCTGGAAATTCAGCATGAAATCATTTAAAGGAGTGTGACAGTTGAGAATATGAAGTGTAAAGCATTCAGCAAACAGACCATTGGAAACCTCTTCACAATTTTAATACATATTCTTATGGATGAATTTGTAAAGCACTTTGAACACTTGGGAAAACAATCAAACCCCAATACAGTATTATGATATCATTCAGTAATGTTCCAGTACTGGTAGATGTTATGGAGGTGGATGAATCGAGGTCCATAGCCTTACATGGTGCTCTGCAGAACCATCATTAAGTGTTAGTCATAAATCACAAGTGTATTCTCTCTGTGTTTGACCTTTGCATGGTAGGAAGAAGAACCCACAGGAGAGAGAGAGAGAGAGGAGGGAGAGAGAGAGAGAGAGGAGGGAGAGAGAGAGAGAGAGAGGAGGGAGAGCAGAATTCTGCAAAAATAACAATGTAAAACACCAAATAATGCATGCAGAGCAGAATTAGGCCGATCCCCTAAGCAAGCTGGTCCTGGGGCTCTGTTCACAAACACAGAGCCCACAGAGCCCCAGGACAGCAGCACAATTAGACTCCTCCAAATATAATTACTTGACACATTGGAAATAATTAAGAAAACAGAGCAAACTAGAATGCTATTTGGTCCTGAACAGAGTACACAGTGGCAGAATACGTGACCACTGTGACTGACCCAAAATGAAGGAAATCTTTGACTATGTACAGACTCAGTGAGAATAGCCTTGCTATTGAGAAAGGCTGCCGTAGGCAGAACTGGTTCTCTAGAGAAGACAGGCTATGTGCACACTGCCCACAAAATGAGGTGGAAACTGAACTGCAATTCCTAACCTCCTGCCAAATGTATGACCTGTTGCAGACCAGGGGGTTTGGTCAAGACGTTTACACAGATCAGACACATACATAATTGTATTAGCTAGGTTCCAAGGGTGTTTATTTAAATAATAAACAAAGAGAAAAGAATAGGAATCCTCTGGGAGATACCGTCTTCTGGGCTCCGGGGTCTTGCTGTATCCTGTGGGGAACAAAACCAGCTCTCGCTGGTACTGAGCACGACTATACGGGAGTAACCTCTCTTCCCCTGTCCTTCTGGCAGCTTTATGGGACTTGTGCAGTTTGTGAGCAACCAACCACAATCAGCCCAAATTAGTCTTGGCTGGAGAGGCCTTCGTCCTCGCTTTCTCATCTCCCGCTGGTTCGTAACTTTTTCCTCAACTTGTGCCTCCACAGTGCCGCGATCAGCGGACAATCTCATCCCACGAGGAGAGTTACCGGGCAACTCGGGTATGGCACCCACCATCATCTGGCGTCACGATGTTGGCCTGTACGGTCGGATACCGCTTGGTGTTACCGTGGACACAGGAAACAGACATCTCCCCGCCACTTTCGGTCCCCTGGGCCAGCAGGATCATGGCTACGAGCGTAACCACACAGTCCAATAGAGCTTCAGTGTCGTGTCCGTCGACTTTCAACGGGACCATGGGTGCCGGTGACACGTGGTGTGCCCAACAGGAGGTGATGTAGTTCACAGCATGTCCCACCTCACCTCCGGGGCTCGCTGATGGTATCAACTCCTCTCGAGCCGGGCAATCTCATGCAAGGTGCCCCTGGGCGCCACACTCAAAACACCTCCTTTGGTCTCCATCTACCTAGAGTCGGCGGCGGCGGGTCGGCTCTCCCCCAGCCGTCTCTCCGCGGGTCTGCAGCCCTTTGGTCCCGCTGACTGTCGGTTCAGGGTATACGGCCCCGACTAGGCCCGGCTCCACTTCAGCAGAGTGTCCCCACTCCCTTCTGGCAGCTTTATGGGACTCGTCCAGCTGTTGAGTAATCAGCCCCTTGACTACTCACCAACCACAATCAGCCCCAATTAGTCCTGGCCGGAGAGCCCGTCGAGACCTGGCACGTCCAGCAGAGGGAGCCATCACCGCGTGATGTGGACTCCGTCTGTCACCAGGCCTCAACGAGTCTCCCCCTGGTGGCTAACCTGCGGTACGCCACAGACCATATTAGAGACAAATATTTCCCTCAGATTACACAGACCCACAAAGAATTAGAAAACAAATCCAATTTTGATAAAGTCCCATATCTATTGGGTGAAATGCCACAGTGTGCTATCACAGCAGCAACATTTGTGACCTGTTGCCACAAGAAAAGGGCATCCAATGAAAACAAACACCATTGCAAATACAACACATATTAATGTTTATTTATTTTACCTTTTGTACTTTAACTATTTCCACATCGTTACAACACTATATATAGACATAATATGACATTTGAAATTTCTCCATTCCTTTGGAACCTTTGTGAGTGTAATATTTACTGTTCATTTTTTATTGTTTATTTCACTTTAGTTTATTACCTATTTCACTTGCTTTGGCAATGTAAACATATGTTTCCCATGCCAATAAAGCTCCTTAAATTGAATTGTAGAGAGAGAGAGAGAGAGAGAGAGAGAGAGAGAGAGAGAGAGAGAGAGAGAGAGAGAGAGAGAGAGAGAGAGAGAGAGAGAGAGAGAGAGAGAGAGAGAGAGAGAGAGAGAGAGAGAGAGGAATTCTTCAAAGACAGAGACACACTAGGGGAAGGGAAATAGAGGAGGACGAGGTCAGAGAGGAGGGGGGGGAGTGAAGGAGAGGTAGAGGTAAAAGGGGTAGAGGTGAGAGAGGAGGAGAGACAGAGAGATGGATCGGGTCAGCTGCAGTCCCCTGTAGGGGTGGGATAGAGAGACAGGTGAGGAGGGGAGGGTGAAGAGAGGGAGAGAGAGAGGGAGAGGAGGGGAGAGTATGCACGTGAAGGAGAGGTAGAGGTAAAAGCGGAATATTTAGTTGTCAGATTACAGAGACAGAGCTGAAACAGGCAGACAGATGCAGAGAGATGAAACAGGCAGACAGATGCAGAGAGATGAAACAGGCAGACAGATACAGAGACAGAGATGAAACAGGCAGACAGATACAGAGACAGAGATGAAACAGGCAGACAGATACAGAGACAGAGATGAAACAGGCAGACAGATGCAGAGACAGAGATGAAACAGGCAGACAGATACAGAGAAATAAAGGGAGAGGGGAGAAGAAAATGGTATTTGGTGTTCACATACAGTGCCTTTGGAAAAGTATTCATACCCCTTGATTTTTTCCACAGCTCTAGAGTTCCTCTGTGGAGATGAGAGATCCTTCCAGAAGGACAACCATCTCTGCAGCACTCCACCAATCAGGCCTTTATGGTAGAGTGGCCAGACGGAAGCCACTCCTCAGTAAAAGGCACATGAAAGCCTGCTTGGAGTTTGCCAAAAGGCACCTAAAGACTCTCAGACCATGAGGAAAAAAAGATTCTCTGGTCTGATGAAACCAAGATTGAACTATTTGGCCTGAATGCCAAGAGTCATGTCTGAAGGAAATCTGGCACCATCCCTACGGTGAAGCATGGTGGTGGCAGCATCATGCTGTGGGGATGTTTTTCAGCGGCAGAGACTGGGAGACTAGTCAGGATCGAGGCAAATATGAATGGAGCAAAGTACTGAGAGATCCTTGATGAAAACCTGCTCCAGATCACTCAGTAGCTCAGACTGGGGCGAAGGTTCACCTTCAACAGGACAACGACCCTAAGCACACAGCCAAGAAAACGCAGGAATGGCCCAGCCAGAGCCCAGACTTGAACCTGATCGAACATCTCTGGAGAGACCTGAAAATAGCTGTGCAGCGACACTCCTCATCCAACCTGACAAAGCTTGAGAGGATCTGCAGAGAAGAATGAAAATATATGCACTGACTAAGTCGCTCTGGATAAGAGAGTATGCTAAATGACTAAAATGTAAATGTAAAAGTAAGAATGGGAGAAACACCCCAAGTACAGGTGTGCCAAGCTTGTAGCGTCATACCCAAGAATGCTCGAGGCTGTATGCTGCCAAAGGTGCTTCAACAAAGTACTGAGTAAAGGGTCTGAATACTTATTTAAATGTGATATTTCCGTTTTTAGTTTTTAATAAATTAGCAAACATTTCTAAAAACCTTTTTTGCTTAGTCATTACAGGGTATTTTGTCTAGATTGATTAGGGAAAACAATACATTTTAGAATAAGGCTGTAACGTAACGAAATGTGGAAAAAGTCAAGGGGTCTGAATACTTTCTGACGGGACTGTACTTCCTTGTCAGACTTGCTTTCTTAAAACAGATACGGTGATTGGACACATTTGAATCTTGTTGTCCGTTGGTGATTCTCACTTATCTTAATTGCGTATTTTGAGAAGGAGACAAGTGGATAGAGAGACAGGGGATAGAGAAGGAGACAAGTGGATAGAGAGACAGGGGGAAGAGAAGGAGACAAGTGTATAGAGAGACAGGGGATAGAGAAGGAGACAAGTGGATAGAGAGACAGGGGGAAGAGAAGGAGACAAGTGGATAGAGAGACAGGGGGAAGAGAAGAAGACAAGTGGATAGAGAGACAGGGGATAGAGAAGGAGACAAGTGGATAGAGAGACAGGGGATAGAGAAGGAGACAAGTGGATAGAGAGACAGGGGATAGAGAAGGAGACAAGTGGATAGAGAGACAGGGGGAAGAGAAGGAGACAAGTGGATAGAGAGACAGGGGGGAAGAGAAGGAGATAAGCGGATAGAGAGAGGGGGGAACAGAAGGAGACAAGTGGATAGAGAGACAGGGGATAGAGAAGGAGACAAGTGGATAGAGAGACGGGGGAAGAGAAGGAGACAAGTGGATAGAGAGACAGGGGGAAGAGAAGGAGACAAGTGGATAGAGAGACAGGGGATAGAGAAGGAGACAAGTGGATAGAGAGACAGGGGATAGAGAAGGAGACAAGTGGATAGAGAGACAGGGGGAACAGAAGGAGACAAGTGGACAGAGAGACAGGGGGAAGAGAAGGAGACAAGTGGATAGAGAGACAGGGGGGAACAGAAGGAGACAAGTGGACAGAGAGACAGGGGGAAGAGAAGGAGACAAGTGGATAGAGAGACAGGGGGGAACAGAAGGAGACAAGTGGATAGAGAGACAGGGGGGAAGAGAAGGAGACAAGTGGATAGAGAGACAGGGGATAGAGAAGGAGACAAGTGGATAGAGAGACAGGGGGAAGAGAAGGAGACAAGTGGATAGAGAGACAGGGGGAAGAGAAGAAGACAAGTGGATAGAGAGACAGGGGGAAGAGAAGGAGACAAGTGGATAGAGAGACAGGGGATAGAGAAGGAGACAAGTGGATAGAGAGACAGGGGGAAGAGAAGGAGACAAGTGGATAGAGAGACAGGGGATAGAGAAGGAGACAAGTGGATAGAGAGACAGGGGATAGAGAAGGAGACAAGTGGATAGAGAGACAGGGGGAAGAGAAGGAGACAAGTGGATAGAGAGACAGGGGGAAGAGAAGGAGACAAGTGGATAGAGAGACAGGGGGAAGAGAAGGAGACAAGTGGATAGAGAGACAGGGGATAGAGATGGAGGCAAGTGGATAGAGAGACAGGGGATAGAGAAGGAGACAAGTGGATAGAGAGACAGGGGGAAGAGAAGGAGACAAGTGGATAGAGAGACAGGGGGAAGAGAAGGAGACAAGTGGATAGAGAGACAGGGGATAGAGAAGGAGACAAGTGGATAGAGAGACAGGGGGAAGAGAAGGAGACAAGTGGATAGAGAGACAGGGGGAAGAGAAGGAGACAAGTGGATAGAGAGACAGGGGGAACAGAAGGAGACAAGTGGATAGAGAGACAGGGGGAAGAGAAGGAGACAAGTGGATAGAGAGACAGGGGATAGAGAAGGAGACAAGTGGATAGAGAGACAGGGGGAAGAGAAGGAGACAAGTGGATAGAGAGACAGGGGGAAGAGAAGGAGACAAGTGGATAGAGAGACAGGGGATAGAGAAGGAGACAAGTGGATAGAGAGACAGGGGGAAGAGAAGGAGACAAGTGAATAGAGAGACAGGGGATAGAGAAGGAGACAAGTGGATAGAGAGACAGGGGATAGAGAAGGAGACAAGTGGATAGAGAGACAGGGGATAGAGAAGGAGACAAGTGGATAGAGAGACAGGGGGAAGAGAAGGAGACAAGTGGATAGAGAGACAGGGGGAAGAGAAGGAGACAAGTGGATAGAGAGACAGGGGGAAGAGAAGGAGACAAGTGGATAGAGAGATGGGGGGAAGAGAAGGAGACAAGTGGATAGAGAGATGGGGGGAAGAGAAGGAGACAAGTGGATAGAGAGACAGGGGCATGGACGGCTTGTTCAATAGGGCGATATGGGCGACGCACTGCCAAACGGGAAAAGGAAGGGATTTTTTTTCTAATCAATTATATCACGGCAACAGCAGTTATCAGTGTTCACGTCTGATCTGCCAGCCACTAAATGTCAAATCAGGCTAAAGTCGTGCTTCAAATGGCCCCGCCCGTTTTTTGGGCGATTTCAGTCAGGTTGAAAATCGCCCAGAAGTCTCTCATAGCCTGTCATGTAAAATCTATTTTTTCACATTTCAAAGCTTTCAATACATTCTCTATGGGTGTCTGTGTGCATGCACTTACGCGCTTTCGTCATACGTGACGTAACGTTGAACGTAACTAAGACAATGGCGGTTACCAGCGTCTATGTTGCGACCTGCAGTGTGGCGTTATTTTATGTTTTTAATTTGTAGACTTAGTTTACAAACATTCTGCAAACATTCTGCTTTGGACTGATCTTCAGTTTTGGACTGATCTTGTTGATCGTGTACATACCCGCTACGAACGGACTAAATAATGAAAACGCTGCTGGCAGCGGAATCCCAATACAGCTGGGAGACTTGACTGGATGACAGAGTCCCGGACAGAGAGGTGGAGCCGGCCACCTTCACCCTGGTCAGAGCGGACCGCGATCCTGGTAAGAGAGCGACTCTGTACCCCGACATTGAACTGCTTTCTGTGTCATTGAACCTTACTATTGTTGATAAAACAAGTTTACTGGAGAACGGAGAAAAAGTAGAGACTTTTGGACAAGGTGGATAATTGTATAATATAAGGCAGTTTATTCAGAGGTAAAGATATCTGGAATCGCGTGCACGGACCCGTTCGTCAAACTTCGTAGGGGAGTTTATCAGAAGAGCCCCTAAACATTGTGTGCTGACATTTTATACAATAAAATGAAGTAGGTTGAATCTAGTAGTTCTGATCTTCTGATTGGTCCTGATGAGTTGGGCGATGTCACCTCCAGGCTAGTGTCACTGTTGCATTGGCTCTGAGTCGGGTTCTCTGTCTTCAGATGTTCAGCCTAAGAGAAGAGGATTTGTGTGTGTGTGTGTGTGTTTGTTATCAGTGTGTGTGTGTGTGTGTGTGTGTGTGTTTGTTATCAGTGATGATGTGTGTGTGTGTGTGTGTTTATCAGTGATGATGTGTGTGTGTGTGTGTGTGTGTGTGTGTGTGTGTGTGGGTGTGTGTGTGTGTGTCCTCAGGGCAAGAACTCGTGAGTTGGAAGAACTGAGAGACCTATGGCGTGGGTGTTATCCTTAGCCACCTGCTGACAAGGCTGACAAGATAGGACTCTTGTTCATTGTATTGAATACAAAGGCCCAACACAAAATGGGTCATGCACAAGATTTTAGTCAGACCAAGCTATAACATTATATATTTACTACGACAGTACATTCAACCAAAAGCTAATATAACAAAGGCATCAGAGATTATTTATAATCTGTCACAGAAACTGGAATCCATCTCCCCAGATCAGTCAATAAATGCTTCTGGTATTGACTTATATGCTGCCCCTGTCTTCATGTTGTTGCTGGACATATCTTTTTTAAAATGTGTGTAGGTCACCTAAATCATCAGAAAAATTGCCCCTCCTGAGAATTTTTTCAGGAGCCGCCACTGGACAGGGGGAAGAGAAGGAGACAAGTGGATAGAGAGACAGGGGTAAGAGTGGGGAGAAATAGAGGAGAGGGAACAGAGGAAGGGAGATGGACGGGAAATAGAGAGATTTGTTATACGTTTTCCCTCTAATGGCCTCTAACATCATTAGCTTGTTGTAAATAAGTGGTTGGGTGTGTAACTGGATACCCCCCCCCCCACCACCACACACACACACACACAAACACAAATGAGTGGTTTGGTGTGTAACAGGATATCAACCACAGGGAAAACAGCATTTCGTGGTCAGAATAATAAGCTTCCTTTAGAATAACTATATCCTATGTAATGCCTTATATTGCATTAATCCGCTGTCCATCTGACCACAACAACCGTTCCCACTATGTGCATGCATGCACGCGCGCACACACACACACACACACAAACACACACACACACAAACACACACCACACTGAGGCCTGTCCCTCAGTGTATTAAGGCCTCCCAGGGAATCAATGCAGGAAAATATCTGCCATTAACAGGTCTGTGTTTTATAAGCTAAATGAGGGATGGGGTCAAGTCAAGTGTGACCGATTTTACTTTGCCTTTATTTAACTAGGTAAGTTATTGCACATTCTCATGTGCAATACTGACCTGACCAATGTTACATGTAGCAACAGGTTAAAGTTACCCAATACCCAGTTGTATAACCCCTCTACTACAGACAGCTGGTAGACGTGATAGAGAAGTGATGGATTATGATGTGATTGTTTGAATCCCCTGAAGGAGAGAAACGTCTACAGCCCAATTAAAGCTAATTAATATTCACTGTCTGACATTCAGTCTGATAGCTTGAATCACCCCGAGTCACAACAGTCATCACCTCAGACCTACCAGCCACAAGATGCGGAGAAGTAAACGTTTGAAAGTGGTTTCACAACATTTTTGAGTTTTGAAAATCCAAAGTGTTATTATGCTTTTTGGAAAATATTGGTAAAGAAAACATGTTGTCTCTAGCCAGGACAACCAAAAGCGCCACATGTCACGATCGTTGAGAGACGGGTCAGACCAAGGTGCAGCGTGGTATGCGTACATATTTATTAATGACGATAAACACTTGACAAAACAACAAAAGCAACGTAACGTGAAGCTCAAACAATAGCTACACACTAACAAGCCAAACACAAGTCAAGATCCCACAACTATGGTAGGCAACAAGGCTACTTAAGTATGATCCCCAGTCAGAGACAACGAGCGACAGCTGCCTCTGATTGGGAATCACACCCGGCCAAACATAGAAATACACATTCTAGATCCTAAACATAGAATCTAATAACATAGATCTCAACCTGAACTCACACCTTCACCCAACCAACAAGAGTTCTCTCGATCAGGGCGTGACTGTACCCCCCTCACCCCCAAAGGTTCGTACTCCGGCCTCACCAACCTGACTCATTAGGGGAGGGTCCGGGTGGGCATTCAGCCTCGCAGGGGGATCTGGCTCCGGGCGTGATGACCTCTCCCTCTCTACCTCACTGTTGCGCCACTGGTCTGGTCTGGACCTCGGCGCGATGCTTCCCCTCTCCTTCCTCCCACGATGCACCAAGCCCTGTCTGGACCCTGGTGTGGGAGACCCCGAACCTGGAGAGGGGCTGACGTCTGGGCCTGGATCGGCAATCCTCCCGCGATGCACCAAACCCTCTGGACCCTGGTGTGGGAGGCCCCGACCCTGGAGAGGGGCAGACTTCTGGGTCTGGAATGGAGCCGCTGACCGGAGCTGGACCGGGAACACGCACCACTGGTCTGGTGCGAGGAGCAGGCACGGGTCGTGCCGGACTGGAGACACGCACCACTGGACACATTCAGTACCGCCTTGCACACTCTCGCCTGCATCTAGCTAATGGGTGTAATCATTAGTCCAACAGTTGCAAATTAGAGTTTCTATTGGACAAATTCAGGTATGTTTATCCCCGTTTCGTTCCGTTTGCTTCCGTTTAAGAAACGTTTTTCAACAGAATCGGCGGAATGAATACACCCCTGATCACACGCAAACAGTTCACTTTCATAGCATCCCTCTCTGTTTGAGCTGGGTGTTTGAGTAGCTAGCTGCATTTGCTAGCTAAGTGAAATTGAAAGTTTAAAAAAGTACAACCAAATATAGTTAGCTCTCTCTCTCTCTCTCTCTCTCTCTCTCTCTCTCTCTCTCTCTCTCTCTCTCTCTCTCTCTCTCTCTCTCTCTCTCTCTCTCTCTCTCTCTCTCTCTCTCGCTCTCTCTCTCTCTCTCAATTGGAGGTGTACCTGTTGATGTATTTCAAGGCCTACCTTCACACTCAGTGCCTCTTTGCTTGACATCATGGGAAAATGAAAGACCTCAGAAAAGACTTCAGAAAAAGAATTGTAGACCACAAGTCTGGTTCATCCTTGAGAGCAATTTCCAAACGCCTGAAGGTACCACTTTCATCTGTACAAACAGTAGTACGCAAGTATAAACACCATGGGACCACGCAGCCGTCATACCGCTCAGGAAGGAGACGCGTTCTGTCTCCTAGAGATGAACCTACTTTGGTGTGAAAAGTGCAAATCAATTCCAGAACAACAGCAAAGGACCTTGTGAAAACGCTGGAGGAAACTGGTACAAAAGTATCTATATCCACAGTAAAACGTGTCCTATATCAACATAACCTGAAAGGCCACTCAGCAAGGAAGAAGCCACTGCCCCAAAATCGCCATAAAAAAGCCAGACTACGGTTTGCACCTGCACATGGTGACAAAGATCGTACTTTTTGGAGAAATGTCCTCTGGTCTGATGAAACTAAAATAGAACTGTTTGGCCATAATGACCATCGTTATGTTTGGAGGAAAAAGGGGGATGATTGCAAGCCGAAGAACACCATTGCAACCGTGAAGCACGGGGGTGGCAGCATCATGCTGTGGGGGTGCTTTGCTGCGGAGGGACTGGTGCACTTCACAAAGTAGATGGCATCATGAGGAAGGAACATTATGTGGATATATCGAAGCAACATCTCAAGACATCAGTCAGGAAGTTAAAGCTTGGTCGCAAATGGACAATCACCCCAAGCATACCTCCAAAGTTGTGGCAAAATGGCTTAAGGACAACAAAGTCAAGGTATTGGAGTGGCCATCACAAAGCCCTGTCCTCAATCCTATAGAAAATGTGTGGGCAGAACTGAAAAAGCGTGTGCAAGCAAGGAGGCCTACAAACCTGATTCAGTTACACCAGCTCTGTCAGGAGGAATGGGCCAGAATTCACCCAACTTATTGTGGGAAGCTTGTGGAAGGCTACCCAAAACGTCTGACCCAAGTTAAACAATTTAAAGGCAATGCTACCAAATACTAATTGAGTGTATGTAAACTTCTGACCCACTGGGAATGTGATGAAATAAATAAAAGCTGAAATAAATTATTCTCTCTACTGACATTTCACATTTTTAAAATAAAGTGGTGATCCTAACTGACCTAAGACAGGGAATTATTACTAGGATTAAATGTCAGGAATTGTGAAAAACTGAGTTTATATGTATTTGGCTAAGGTGTATGTAAACTTCTGACTTCAACTGTATATATATATATATATATATATATATATATATATATATATATATATATATATATATATACAGTGGGGAGAACAAGTATATGATACACTGCCGATTTTGCAGGTTTTCCTACTTACAAAGCATGTAGAGGTCTGTAATTTCTATCATAGGTACACTTCAACTGTGAGAGACGGAATCTAAAACAAAAATCCAGAAAATCACATTGTATGATTTTTAAGTAATTAATTTGCATTTTATTGCATGACATAACTATTTGATACATCAGAAAAGCAGAACTTAATATTTGGTACAGAAACCTTTGTTTGCAATTACAGAGATCGTACGTTTCCTGTAGGTCTTGACCAGGTTTGCACACACTGCAGTAGGGATTTTGGCCCACTCCTCCATACAGACCTTCTCCAGATCCTTCAGGTTTCGGGGCTGTCGCTGGGCATAACGGACTTTCAGCTCCCTCCAAAGATGTTCTATTGGGTTCAGGTCAGGAGACTGGCTAGGCCACTCCAGGACCTTGAGATGCTTCTTACGGAGCCACTCCTTAGTTGCCCTGACTGTGTGTTTCGGGTCGTTGTAATGCTGAAAGACCCAGCCACGACCCATCTTCAATGCTCTTACTGAGGGAAGGAGGTTGTTGGCCAAGATCTCGCGATACATGGCCCTATCCATCCTCCCCTCAATACGGTGCAGTCGTCCTGTCCCCTTTGCAGAAAAGCATCCCCAAAGAAAGATGTTTCCACCTCCATGCTTCACGGTTGGGATGGTGTTCTTGGGGTTGTACTCATCCTTCTTCTTCCTCCAAACATGGCGAGTGGAGTTTAGACCAAAATCTCTATTTTTGTCTCATCAGACCACATGACCTTCTCCCATTCCTCCTCTGGATCATCCAGATGGTCATTGGCAAACTTCAGACGGGCCTGGACATGCGCTGGCTTGAGCAGGGGGACCTTGCGTGCGCTGCAGGATTTTAATCCATGACGGCGTAGTGTGTTACTAATGGTTTTCTTTGAGACTGTGGTCCCAGCTCTCTTCAGGTCATTGACCAGGTCCAGCCGTGTAGTTCTGGGCTGATCCCTCACCTTCCTCATGATCATTGATGCCCCACGAGGTGAGATCTTGCATGGAGCCCCAGACCGAGGGTGATTGACCGTCATCTTGAACTTCTTCCATTTTCTAATAATTGCGCCAACAGTTGTTGCCTTCTCACCAAGCTGCTTGCCTATTGTCCTGTAGCCCATCCCAGCCTTGTGCAGGTCTACAATTTTATCCCTGATGTCTTTACACAGCTCTCTGGTCTTGGCCATTGTGGAGAGGTTGGAGTCTGTTTGATTGAGTGTGTGGACAGGTGTCTTTCATACAGATAACGAGTTCAAACAGGTGCAGTTAATACAGGTAATGAGTGGAGAACAGGAGGGCTTCTTAAAGAAAAACTAACAGGTCTGTGAGAGCCGGATTACTGGTTGGTAGGTGATCAAATACTTATGTCATGCAATAAAATGCTAATTAATTAATTAAAAATCATACAATGTGATTTTCTGTATATTTGTTTTAGATTCCGTCTCTCATAGTTGAAGTGTATCTATGCTAAAAATTACAGACCTCTACATGCTTTGTAAGTAGGAAAACCTGCAAAATCGGCAGTGTATCAAATACTTGTTCTCCCCACTGTATATATGTTGATTAGTTTAGTTGTTTTAAGGTTGAGTTTGTTTTTCTCGAGGGCGCAGCCAGTGGGTGGGGCTGGTTGCAATGGTCACTCACGGAGGTTTGGAGTTTGAAAACTTAGTCGGCGGCACGGAGTAAAGATTCCTGCTGCGGCAGGGTATTCAGTCGAAGAATGTAGCTTGGAAGTGGGTGCTATCATTGGGTATGATAGCATAAATAAGCCTCAAGGATGAATAGCGCTGTAGTGATATTCTTAGATTCCATTGAAAAGGTGAATATGATAGTTGAGAGTGGTGTTGTGTTATGTGAGACTCAGACGTCGGTACTTCCTCTTATGAATCCGGCGAAGAAAGTTATACTTTCTAAAGTGCCACCATTTGTTAGAGATGAAGTGTTGGAGCGAGAGTTATCTCATCATGGTCAACTTGTATCTACGATGAAGAAGGTTATTTTTGGATGCAAATCTCCTTTGCTGAAACATGTCGTGTCTCATAGGAGACAAGTGCATATGATTTTGAAGAAAGACACTGACGAACTGAAGTGCAAATCAATTCCAGAACAACAGCAAAGGACCTTGTGAAAACGCTGGAGGAAACTGGTACAAAAGTATCTATATCCACAGTAAAACTTGTCCTATATCAACATAACCTGAAAGGCCACTCAGCAAGGAAGAAGCCACTGCCCCAAAATCGCCATAAAAAAGCCAGACTACGGTTTGCACCTGCACATGGTGACAAAGATCGTACTTTTTGGAGAAATGTCCTCTGGTCTGATGAAACTAAAATAGAACTGTTTGGCCATAATGACCATCGTTATGTTTGGAGGAAAAAGGGGGCTGATTGCAAGCCGAAGAACACCATTGCAACCGTGAAGCACGGGGGTGGCAGCATCATGCTGTGGGGGTGCTTTGCTGCGGAGGGACTGGTGCACTTCACAAAATAGATGGCATCATGAGGAAGGAACATTATGTGGATATATCGAAGCAACATCTCAAGACATCAGTCAGGAAGTTAAAGCTTGGTCGCAAATGGACAATCACCCCAAGCATACCTCCAAAGTTGTGGCAAAATGGCTTAAGGACAACAAAGTCAAGGTATTGGAGTGGCCATCACAAAGCCCTGTCCTCAATCCTATAGAAAATGTGTGGGCAGAACTGAAAAAGCGTGTGCAAGCAAGGAGGCCTACAAACCTGATTCAGTTACACCAGCTCTGTCAGGAGGAATGGGCCAGAATTCACCCAACTTATTGTGGGAAGCTTGTGGAAGGCTACCCAAAACGTCCAACTGACGAACTGAATTTAGCGTTCAGTTTTAAGATTGATGGATTTGATTATGTCTTCTACGCTTCAACTGTATCAATGAAATGCTTTGGCTGTGGAAGAGAGGGGCATTTGGTACGTAATTGTCCCGAGAACGAGCATGCAGAGCCCGGTAGCAGCTCTAGTGCTGGTGCAGCTAATGCACCACCGCGAAGGGATGAACATGCTAAGGGTGCGGGTGCTGGGGAAGGGAGGAGGTGGGCAGATATGGTTGAAAAAGTAGGAAAGAAAAGCAGTGTGGCTATGGGGGCAATTGTGATAGATCAGAACAAAGAGGGAGGGGAAACAGTCGTTGAGATTGCGACTGGGGTGGCTGAGCTGGTGCTGGAAAATGAAATTGGAGGTCAAGAGGAGATTGAAATAATGGAAAAGAATCAGCTGTTTTCAAAGTATCGAAGAGTAAGAGGAAGAATTTAAGGGGTGATGAAGGTTCTAATTCTAAGAGGAAGGTAGAGATTGATGAATCAGTTGAGGATAAACAGGTTGTAGAGATGGTGGAGTTTTCTTCTGGGGAGGATAGTGAGAGTGAGTCATCTGATGCGTCACAACAAAATAGAGAGATAATTGGGGTGGAAGGGAGGTATGGGATTGAGAAGGTACGTCATTTTCTGAAATTGACAAAAGGGAAGAAATATATGCATGATTATAATGTAACAGATTTTTATATGCCCCAGTGGTGGCAGTTGAGAGGATATGTTTTTTAGAGATATTACCAAATACCATTGAGAAATGTAACTCTGAGGATTATTTATTTCTTGCTGGGGATTTTAACTGCACAGTCAGTGTTTTAGATAGAAACCACAAAGAACCTCATATAGCCTCACAGACTTTAAAAAAAAGCCTCATTGTAACACATGAACTGTGTGATATTTGGCGGAGTCAACATGGAGGCACGAGACAGTACACATGGGCCCATGTGAGAGAGAACACCATCTCTCTGGCCAGGTTAGATAGGGGTTTTATTGTTTTGAGCATCAATCTCAGGTCTGTAAATCAAGTGTGATAACCCCAGTGGGATTTTCTGATCATTGTTTAATAACAGAAGTGGTCTTCATTAACGCTGTAAAACCCAAAAGTGCATACTGGCATTTTAATATAACTTTATTGAGTGATGCTCACTTCAGGAAATGTTTTTCGTTTTTTCTGGGAGAGGTGGAGGTCTCAAAAGGCCAGTTTTGCATTCCTTCAACAGTGGTGGGATATAAGGAAAATCCAGATTCAACAATTCTGTAATCAATACGCGATGAATGTCACCAAAGACATCACCAGATCAATAAAAGCAGTAGAGTAGAGAGTAGAGAGAGTTTGTTTGGTTTAGAGAAAAAGAATGGACAAAGAATAATTATTAATTGCCTCAAATCAGCTGTTGGACAGGAGCTCACTAGCCCTAATGAAATTAGAAAGACGGCAGTAGAGTTCCATGCTACAAGTGTGAGTACAAAGAGGATGCAGTGGCTTGCGAAAGTATTCACACCCCTTGGCATTTTTCCTATTTTGTTGCCTTACAACTTGGAATTAAAATAGATTTTTTTTTTGCGGTTTGTATCATTTGATTTACACAGCATGCCTACCACTTTGAAGATGCAATATACTTTTTATTGTGAAACAAACAAGAAATAAGACAAAAACACAGAAAACTTGAGCGTGCATAACTATTCACCCCCACAAAGTCAATACTTTGTAGAGCAACCTTTTGCAGCAATTACAGCTGCACATCTCTTGGGGAATGTCTCTTTAAGCTTGGCACATCTAGCCACTGGGATTTTTGTCCATTCTTCAAGGCAAAACTGCTGCAGCTCCTTCAAGTTGGATGGGTTCCGCTGGTGTACAGCAATCTTTATGTCATACCACAGGATGGTGTTCTCGAGGTGATGAGAGGTGTTGGGTTTGTGCCAGACATAGCATTTTCCTTGATGGCCAAAAAGCTCAATTTTAGTCTCATCTGACCAGAGTACCTTCTTCCATATGTTTGGGGAGTCTCCCACATGCCTTTTGGCAAACACCAAATGCGTTTGCTTATTTTCTTCTTTTAGCAATGGCATTTTTTCTGGCCACTCTTCCGTAAAGCCCAGCTCTGTGGAGTGTACGGCTTAAAGTGGTCCTATGGACAGATGCTCCACAGCGGAGATTGGAGTTTTGCAGCTCCTTCAGGGTTATATTTTGGCTCTTTGTTGCCCTCGCCTGGTCTGTGAGTTTTGGTGGGCAGCCCTCTCTTGGCAGGTTTGTTGTGGTGCCATATTCTTTCAATTTTTTAATAACATATTTAATGGTGCTCCGTGGGATGTTCAAAGTTACTGTACTTCTCCACAACTTTGTCTCTGACCTGTTTGGAGAGCTCCTTGGTCTTCATGGTGCCGCTTGCTTGGTGGTGCCCTTTGCTTAGTGGTGTTGCAGACTCTGGGGCCTTTCAGAACAGGTGTATATATACTGATATCATGTGACAGATCATGTGACACTTAGATTGCACACAGGTGGACTTTATTTAACTAATTATGTGACTTCTGAAGGTAATTGGTTGCACCAGATCTTATTTAGGGGCTTCATAGCAAAGGGGGTGAATACATACAGTGCTATGAAAAACTATTTGCCCCCTTTCTAATTTTCTCTACTTTTGCATATTTTTTAGAATTTATTTATAGTTATTTTTTTCATTTCACTTCACCAATTTGGACTATTTTGTGTATGTCCATGACATGAAATCCAAATAAAAATAAATTTTAATTACAGGTTGCAATGCAACAAAATAGGAAAAACACCAAAGGGGATGTATACTTTTGCAAGGCACTGAAGCTCAGGTTGAGCTAGAGCAACCATTGTCTTTGCAGGAGCTATACACTGCATTAAAAGGCATGAAAAAAATGGAAGGGCACCAGGCATTGATGAGCTTCATGTTGACTTTTTTTAAGTCTTTTTGGGTTATGTTGGGAGAGGATTGGATGGCAGTAGTTAACGATAGTTTGACCGGAGGGTTACTACCGATAAGCTGCAGGAGGGCTGATCTCACCCTACTGCCAGAAAAGGGTGACCCTAGGGAGGTGAAGAACTGGAGGCCGGTGGCTTTATTGTGCACTGATTATAAGATCCTGTCCAAGGCTTTGTCCAACAGGCTGAGGGAGGTCATGGGGCAAATCAAACATACTGTGTCCCTGGCAGGCAGATAGCGGATAACATTTCTCTGATTGGGGATTTTTTGCACGTCTCTAGGGCTATTGGGTTGGATGCTGGTCTAATTTCAATTGATCAGGAAAAGGCAACATCAATACTTATGGCGCACTTTTGATGCGTTTGGTTTCAGCTCTGGTGTTATTGCCATGATCAGGGTGATATATGGTGACATTGAAAGTGTATTGAAAGTTAACGGTGGCTTGATTGCTCCTTTTAAAGTGTGTAGAGGTATTAGGCAGGGATGTTCTTTTTTGTTTTTGTTTTTTAGTTTTTGGGGATAGATCAAATTAATATTGCAGATAGATTGTAACTTCCATCAATGTAATTGTCTGCATCACTTCCAATCCCCCCATGTGTTTTTATATATATATATATATATATATATATATATATATATATATATATATATATATATATATATATATATATATACAGTGGGGAGAACAAGTATTTGATACAATGCAGATTTTGCAGGTTTTCCTACTTACAAAGCATGTAGAGGTCTGTAATTTTTATCATATGTACACTTCAACTGTGAGAGACGGAATCTAAAACAAAAATCCAGAAAATCACATTGTATGATTTTTAAGTAATTAATTTGCATTTTATTGCATTTGTTGCATTATTTGTTCTGTCGTTTCTGGAGGATTAAATTGAAATTGCAACCAACTTTCTATGGCTTGTTTTAGAAATAGTGATATCTGGGAGATGATTTCCTTTTCCTTTTCAAATAACTGAAAGTGAGTGGTTGTAATTTGAATAAAAGGAAAAAGGCTATTTTTGAACATTGGGTGAGACAATCTTACTAATTTGCTAGAGAACTAGTTTGGATTTAAGTATAACTTTTGTATGACTGAAGCTTTTAGTGATGGGTCTAATGCTTTAATATTTAATCATTTATGTCCTCCGAATTCATATTCATTATATAAACAGGCCCGTTTAATTTTGTCTGGCTTGCCGTTCCAAATAAAATAGAATACATTTTTCTCATATAATTTAAAAAACTGTTCGCTAGGCGTAGGCAAGACCATAAGCAAATAGGTAAACTGGGATAATACTAAAGAGTTAATCAGGGTGATTTTTTCCACAAATTGACAGGTATTTACCTTTCCATGGTAGCAAGATCTTATCTATTTTTTGCTAACTTTCTATTATAATTTATTGAAGTGAGATCATTTATATCCTTTGGGATATGTATTCCGAGTATATCCACATCACCATCAGACCATTTTATTGGTAAACTACATGGTAATGTAAATTTTTACTTTTTATTGATCCAATACGTAATATAGTAAATTTGTCATAATTTGGTTGTAATCCAGAGAGGTTAGAAAATGAATCTAGATCCTCTATGAGGCTGTGGAGTGATTCTAGTTGTGGATATAAAAGAAAACATGAATCATCAGCGTACAATGACACCTTTGTTTTTAAGCCCTGGATTTCTAATCCCCTGATATTATTGTTGGATCAGATTTTAATAGCTAACATCTCGATGGCCACAATAAATAAATATGCCGATAGTGGACAACCTTGTTTCACTCCTCTTGACAGTTTAAAACTTTCTGAGAAATAGCCAATATTTACTATTTTACACCTAGGGTTACTATACATGATTTTGACCCATTTTATAAGAGATTCACCAAAATTGAAATGCTCCAGGCATTTATATATAAACCCCAGTCGTACTTTATCAAATGCCTTTTCGAGGTCTGCTATGAATAGCAGGCCTGGTTTCTCAGATTTTCTATAATGTTTTATTGTTTCCAATACTTGCCTTGTATTATCTCCAATGTATCTTCCATGTAAAAAACCTGTCTGATAAGAATGAATAATATCCCACAATACCTTTTTAATTCTATGCGCTATACATTTTGCTAGAATTTTGCATCACAACACTGAAGTGTAAGGGGCCTCCAATGTTTTAAATGGACTGGATCTTTATATTTTCCACTTGTATCCTGTTTCAGTAATAATGAGATCAGACCTTCTTCTTGAGTGTCAGATAATCTACCATTTACATAGGAGTGGTTAAAACATGCTAATAATGGTCCTCTTAGTATATCAAAAAAGGTTTGGTATACCTCGACTGGTGTGCCATCCAACCCTGGAGTTTTCCCGGGCTTAAAGTCTTTAATTGCATCCAGAAGTTCCTCCTCTGTAATTTCACCTTCACATGAGTCTTTTTCTGTATGGCTGTTAATTTTACATTATCAATAGAAAAAAACTCTCTACAATTAGCTTCAGTTAGAGTAGATGGAGGCGACTGAAACGAAAACATATGCTTAAAGTACTTTGTTTCCTCCTTCAAAATATCATTTGGTGAATCATGGGTTACTCCGTCAATTGTAACCAGTTTCATTAAATTATTTTTGGTAGCATTCCTATGTTGAAGATTAAAAAAGAATTTGGCACATTTTCCCCCATATTCCATCCAGTTTGCTTTATTTTTTATAATATACTACACTTGATCTTTCTTCAATAAGTTTCTCCATTTCTTTTTGTTTTTCCTCTAATTCATTCTGAGCCTCTATGTTACAGTTTTTATTGCCATCTATCTGTTCTGTTAGACTTTCTATTTCCTTTGTTAGTATAAACTCTTTTGACCTAAATTGCTTTTTTCTTTCGAGATGAGTACTGAATTGCATGGCCTCTAAATGCACATTTAAAGGTTTCCCATACAATAAGGGGATTTGCTGTACCTATGTTATGTCGGAAAAAGTCAGTTATATATTCCTTTGTCCTAGTTAAAAATTAATTATCATCCAATAGGCTTCGATTACATTTCCAATATCCTCGCCCACGTGGAAATTAAGAGTAATGTATATTGCAATTATATGATGGTCCAACTAAATTCTGTTCCCTATCAACACTTTTTAAACTTTTGGTGCCAACGAGAATGAGATAAGAAAGAAGTCAAGACGACTAGCTTGATTTAGTCTCCGCCATGTATATCTCACTAGATCAGGATATTTAAGCCTCCATATATCTACTAGTTCTAATGCATCCATGACATTCACGATTTCCTTAAGAGCATGTGGGTGATTGTTTGTGGTGTGATTTCCTTTACGGTCCATTGAGCTATTTAAAACAGTATTATAATCCCCCACCATAATAATATTGTCTTGAATTGCTTGCAGGGTTGATAATTTATTATATATATTGTCAAAGAAGTTTGGATCATCATTATTTGGTCCGTAAATGTTAATGAGCCATATCTGTTTATGGTCCAATAACATATTTAAAATAATCCATCTACCTTGCGTATCTATTTGGACAATTTGCACATTCGGTTCGAAATTACTGTTAATTAATATCATCACCCCTTTTGAATTTCTTTGCCCATGGGAGAAGGAGAAGTATATTTCACCCCCCATTCCTTTTTCCACGCAACTTCATCTAGAATTGTTGAATGAGTTTCCTGTAAACAATTGATATTATATTCCTTCTCTTTGAGCCATGTAAATATTGTTCTTCTTTTGTTATTATCAGCTAAGCCATTACAATTATAACTGGCTATACTTATTTCACCATACACCAAAATGAGATATACATTTCAAGTCTATTTATCATTATATATGTTTGTAAATTTACCAATAAAAAATACCGTAATGATTGAGTGTCCATATAGCTGTACCGTGATATTTGCATTGATACTAAGTATCCCTTCAATTGTTCTCCACTAATTCCCCCGCTAAAGCCCCTCCCCATCCCAAGTTGAGCCGTCATCCCAGTGATCGGTATCCCACCCACATCCCTCCGGACCCTAGGGCCCCGAGAGGCCAGGACCCATCCTTCGAAAACAGCACACAGTGCCACGCACAAAACAGAAGCATTTCCAATACTGTCACCTCTATATATACAGTGGGGAAAAAAAGTATTTAGTCAGCCACCAATTGTGCAAGTTCTCCCACTTAAAAAGATGAGAGAGGCCTGTAATTTTCATCATATGTACACGTCAACTATGACAGAGAAATTGAGGGAAAAAAATCCAGAAAATCACATTGTAGGATTTTTTATGAATTTATTTGCAAATGATGGTGGAAAATAAGTATTTGGTCACCTACAAACAAGCAAGATTTCTGGCCCTCACAGACTTGTAACTTATTCTTTAAGAGGCTCCTCTGTCCTCCACTCGTTACCTGTATTAATGGCACCTGTTTGAACTTGTTATCAGTATAAAAGACACCTGTCCACAACCTCAAACAGTCACACTCCAAACTCCACTATGGCCAAGACCAAAGAGCTGTCAAAGGACACCAGAAACAAAATTGTAGACCTGCACCAGGCTGGGAAGACTGAATCTGCAATAGGTAAGCAGCTTGGTTTGAAGAAATCGACTGTGGGAGCAATTATTAGGAAATGGAATACATATAATAATATAATATAATATGCCATTTAGCAGACGCTTTTATCCAAAGCGACTTACAGTCATGCGTGCATAAATTTTTGTGTATGGGTGGTCCCGGGGATCGAACCCACTACCTTGGCGTTACAAGCGCCGTGCTCTACCAGCTGAGCTACAGAGGACCACATACAAGACCACTGATAATCTCCCTCGATCTGGGGCTCCACGCAAGATCTCACCCGTGGGGTCAAAATGATCACAAGAAAGGTGAGCAAAAATCCCAGAACCACACGGGGGGACCTAGTGAATGACCTGCAGAGAGCTGGAACCAAAGTAACAAAGCCTACCATCAGTAACACACTACGCCGCCAGGGACACAAATCCTGCAGTGCCAGACGTGTCCCCCTGCTTAAGCCAGTACATGTCCAGGCCCGTCTGAAGTTTGCTAGAGTGCATTTGGATGATCCAGAAGAGGATTGGGAGAATGTCATATGGTCAGATGAAACCAAAATAGAACTTTTTGGTAAAAACTCATCTCGTCGTGTTTGGAGGACAAAGAATGCTGAGTTGCATCCAAAGAACACTATACCTACTGTGAAGCATGGGGGTGGAAACATCATGCTTTGGGGCTGTTTTTCTGCAAAGGGACCAGGACGACTGATCCGTGTAAAGGAAAGAATGAATGGGGCCATGTATCGTGAGATTTTGAGTGAAAACCTCCTTCCATCAGCAAGGGCATTGAAGATGAATTGTGGCTGGGTCTTTCAGCATGACAATGATCCCAAACACACCGCCCGGGCAACGAAGGAGTGGCTTCGTAAGAAGCATTTCAAGGTCCTGGAGTGGCCTAGCCAGTCTCCAGATCTCAAACCCATAGAAAATCTTTGGATGGAGTTGAAAGTCCGTGTTGCCCAGCGACAGCCCCAAAACATCACTGCTCTGGAGGAGATCTGCATGGAGGAATGGGCCAAAATACCAGAAACAGTGTTTGAAAACCTTGTGAAGACTTACAGAAAACGTTTGACCTGTGTCATTGCCAACAAAGGGTATATAACAAAGTATTGAGAAACTTTTGTTATTGACCAAATACTTATTTTCCACTATAATTTGCAAAAAAATTCATAAAAAATCCTACAATGTGATTTTCTGGATTTTTTTTCCTCATTTTGTCTGTCATAGTTGACTTGTACCTATGATGAAAAGTACAGGCCTCTCATATTTTTAAGTGGGAGAACATGCACAATTGGTGGCTGACTAAATACTTTTTTTCCCCACTGTAACTATCAAAAAAATATATATCTATTCAAATATCTGGCATATCTTATTTTCCATTATTATCAATTAATATGCGTAATAATGTCGGCAGTTCATGCAGGGGTGTTCTTTGTCGGGAATGTTATATGCCATCGCTATAGAGCCACTACTAAATAGCATTGAAGGGGTGTACTTTTCAGAGGATATTCCTCCTATTCATCTCTCAGCCTTTGCTGATGATGTAGTTATTTTAGTGAAAAATCAAGCAGAGGTGGATAGTTTGAGTGTAATGGTTGATAGGTTTAGGGGAATATCCTCTGCAAAGGTAAATTGGGAAAAAAGTTGTGCTTTACAGATTGGAAAATGGTCTGGAGGGATCATGGCTTTGCCAGGGGGCTGGAGTGGTGTAAGGGATGTTTTAAGTATCTTGGAGTGGATCTAGGGGATGAGGGGACAATGGGAAAAAATGGAATGGGGTTGTTGAAATGGTGGAAGGGACGATGAGGAGATGGAGTTGGTTGTTATCTCGTTTGTCATTTGGGGGCATATTATTATTGTTAACAATGTGATTGCCTCTGCACTGTGGCATCGGTTTTCAGTTTTAAAGCCACCATCTGGCCTTCTGGCTAAGATACAGGCAATTATTGTAGATTTATTTTGGGATAAATATAATTGGGTTCCACAAAGTGTTTTGTATTTGTCAAAAGAGGGAGAAAAGGTCTTGTACATCTTGCTAGTAGGGCTGCTGCTTTCCGGTTTCAGTTTAGGACGGGTGGCTGGACATTTTGGGGTGAAGTCGGAAAAGATTGTTGGACAACTGCTGGGAAGCTGCAGGAAGGCTCTGTCAGCAGAAGAGTGGGTTATGCTTAGTAGTCACAAGAAGAAGGTACAAAATGAAAACGTCCCATTTCCAAAACTAGGGATTACAACCAATATCCCAGAGTGAGAAAGAAAGAAACCATCTCAATTTGATTGAGGTCGGGGGATTGTGAAGGCCAGGTCATCTGATGCAGCACTCCATCACTCTACTTCTCTGTAAAATAGCCCTTACACAGCCTGGAGGTGTGTTGGGTCATTGTCCTGTTGAAAAACAAATGATAGTCCCATTAAGCCCAAACTAGATAGGATGGTGTATCACTGCAGAATGCTGTGGTAGCCATGCTGATTAAGCGTGCCTTGAATTCTAAATAAATCACAGACCGTGTCACCAGCAAAGCACCCCCACACCATAACACCTCCTCCTCCATGCTTTACGGTGGGAAAGACAAGGCGGTTGGAACCAAAAATCTCAAATTTGGACTCCAGACCAAAGGACAATTTTCCACCAAACTAATGTCCATTGCTCCTGTTTCTTGGCCCAATAAAGTCTGTTCTTCTTATTGGTGTCCTTTAGTAGTGGTTTATTTGCAGCAGTTTGACCATGAAGGCCTGATTCATACAGTCCCCTCAGAACAGTTGATGTTGAGATGTGTCTGTGACTTGAACTCTGTGAAGCATTTATTTGGGCTGTAATCAGAGGTGCAGTTAACTCTAATGAACGTATCCTCTGCAGCAGAGGTAACTCTCTGTCTTCCATTCCTGTGGCAGTCCTCATGAGAGCCAGTTTCATCATAGTGCTTGATGGTTTTTGCGACCTCACTTGAAGAAACTTTAAAAGTTCTTGAAATTTTCCAAATTGACTGACCTTCATGTCTTTGCTTATTTTAGCTGTTCTTGCCATAACATGGACTTGGTCTTATACCAAATTGGGCTATCTTCTGAATACCCCCCTACCTTGTCACAACACAACTGATTAGCTCAAACACATTAAGAAGGAAAGAAATTCCAAAAAATGAACTTTAAAGAAGGCACACCTGTTAATTGAAATGCATTCCAGGTGACTACCTCATGAAGCTGGTTGAGAGAATGCCAAGTGTGTGCAAAGTTGTCATCAAGGCAAAGGGTTTGAAGAATCTCAAATATAAAATATATTTTGTTTTGTTTAACACTTTTTTGGTTACTACATGATTCCATATGTGTTATTTCATAGTTTTGATGTCTTCACTATTATTCTACAATGTAGAAAATAGTAAAAATAAATCAAACCCTTGAATGAGTAGGTGTTGTAAATCTTTTGACCGGTAGTGTATATATGCTTTTTTTATTTAATTTACTTATATTTTTTAATTTTTATTTAGGATTTGTTGTTTAATTTCTGACACAGTGTGCCATTATTTGTGTATAAAATAAAGGTTTTATAAAAACTCAAAAACTCTCTCTCTCTCTCTCTCTCTCTCTCTCTCAATTCAATTCAAAGGGCTTTATTGGCATGGGAAACATATGTTAACCTTGCCAAAGCATGTGAAATAGATCATAAACAAAAGTGAAATAAACAATTAAAAATGAACCGTAAACATTACACTCACAAAAGGAATGGAATGGAATAAAGACATTTCAAATGTCATATTATGTCTATAAACTTTTTACATGTTACAAATAGTTACAAGTTACAAATAGTCTCTCTCTCTCTCCCTCTCTCGCTCTCTCCTCTCTCTCTCTCTATCCCTCTCTCTCTCTCTCCCCCCCTCTCTCTCCCCTCTCTCTCTCTCTCTCTCTCTCTCTCTCCCCCCTCTCTCTCCCTCTCTCTCTCTCTCTTGCTCTACACCCTCTCCATCTTTCTTCAATGACAGATAAATGGGTCCTGAGAATCAGTTCAATAACAGTTGGCTGTTCGTTGTCATGGGCTGAATGAACCATCTCTCAGTCTCTGAGGTGTTTAAATCATTCCAGAGTTTTATGCCTGAGACCAAACCTGTCCTGTAAGTCTCTCTCTGGAGCCAGTCGCCACTTGATATTTAAACACTTTCTGAGGATCAATCCCAGATGACACAATATTTCCTATATACTGGTCAAAATAAGTACACTATCTAAGGCACGTGTCCAACTCATTCCACGGTGGGCTGAGCGTCTGTCGGTTTTCGCTCCACCCTTGTACTTGATTGATATATTTAAGGTCACTAATTAGTAAGGAACTCCCCTCACCTGGTTGTCTAGGTCTTAATTGAAAGGGAAAACCAAAAAACCTGCAGACACTTGGCCCTACGTAGAATGAGTTTGACACCGGTGATTTAGGGAATTCTCTGTCTATTTCGGAGGAGGGAGGGCTGATTACCTTGAGGTCCGTGAGGAGACCGTTTTAATGATCTAGGAAACTAATCAGAGGTTATTTTAGTAGTTCATTTAGGACTTGACTGACACGGTCTGCATTCCTTTGGGCTCCTCTTGTCCTCACGTCTTTCCATAGAGATGATTGGGATCCTAATTTGAGAAGTTGGCACTTGGAACATATCTCATATTCACATTGCGTTGATGTTAGTATGGGATTTACAAAAGTAATTGAGTTGTGTTTCCCCTCCAACCAGAGAGAGCGAGAGCGAGAGCGAGAGCGAGAGCGAGAGCGAGAGACAGAGAGACAGAGAGACAGAGAGACAGAGAGACAGAGAGACAGAGAGAGAGAGGTGAGGATGTTGAGAGGGTATTGTGAGGCAGTTAAAGTAAATGTCGTGTCTCGAGAAACTATTTGTAGCTGGGAGCAGGTGTGCATTATCTATAGCAAGCTGTTATAAACACACACACACATTTAGCAGACTCTCTTATCCAGAGTGACTTGCTCAACTAAGGTAGATAAACACTATACTGAGAATGTTGTTGTCACGAGTGTCAGTGTAATGTGGTGGGTCGAAATCAGGCACAGGACACAGAACTCGAAGAAACGTACTTTACTGAGAAATGAGTAAAGAATACAATACAGAAATCTCTCCACACAGGGAGGAATTAACCCGCTCACAAACGACACACGAAATGAAAACAACCACGCACAAAACACGTTGGTAGCCACTGGGTTAAATAGGGAAGGCGTGATTACAATAATGGGCAACAGGTGTGTGACAATAGACAACAGGTGCAACATAAAAACATAGAACATAGATCAGCAGCAGCTAGTATTCCGGTGACGAAGAACGCCGAAGCAAGGAGGAGGGGCAGCCTCGGCAGAATCCGCGATCATCTAATGCGTGGACAGGGAAGGACACCTTAACACGAACAGTAGGAATCCCTAACCTATGAGAATATTGACGATCTGAATCTACTAGCGCCTTATGCTGGGAATGAGGAGAAAACTCAGAAAACACAACCTCTATACACAACTGACCAACAGGGAGCTCTGGGTGAGTCGGGTGCCTACTCACCTGAGATGGTCGACCAGTGCTCTGCTTACCACCTCGACTCCCTGGGGAACCTCCCCAGCACCGGCCCGCAGTGTGTCCTCTGCGTCCACAGTTGGTGCAGGGGACGGCCCCTCTCCTGGTCTCCCTAAGCGCAGTACCTCCGAGCTCCATGGGGGTAGAGTCGTAGGTGCTGGAATGAATGGGCCCCGATCAGAACGTCCGTGGGTCTACAACAGGTTATCCAGCCTGATGGACATCTCCACCAGTTGGTCCAGGTTGAGATTGGTATCCCTGCAGGCCAGTTCCCGCCGAACGTCCTCCCGTAGGCTGCACCGATAGTGGTCGATCAGGGCCCTCTCATTCCATCCGGCGCTGGCTGCCAACGTCCTGAACTCCAGCGCAAATTCCTGGGCGCTCCTCTTCTCCTGTCGTAGGTGGAACAGACGCTCGCCCACCACTCTCCCCTCCGGTGGATGATCGAATACCTCCCGAAAGCGGCAGGTGAAATCCTCGTAGCGGACCGATGCAGCGTCAATTCCTCCCCACTCGGCGTTGGCCCACTCGAGCGCCTTCCCCGACAGACAGGAGATGAGGGCGGACACGCTCTCGTATCCCGAGGGCGCCGGGTGAATAGTTGCCAGGTAGAGCTCTACCTGGAGAAGGAAACCCTGACACCCGGCTGGTGTACCGTCATATGCCCTCGTGAGCGAGAGCCGAATCCCACTGGGCCCAGGTGGCGAAGGGGTGGACTGTGGTATGGGTGGTAGAGTGGTTGGAGGAGGTGTGGGAAGGCCACCTCTCTCCCAATGGTCCATAGTATTCATCACCCCCTCCATTGCAGTGCCGAGAGCCTGGATGATATGCTCCTGTCGTTGAAATCGTTCCTCCATCGATTCTGATTGACTGGCTGTACCTGCTGACTCCATAATGGTGCGTGGTTCTGTCACGAGTCTCAGTGTAATGCGGCGGGTCGAAGTCAGGCGCAGGACACAGAACTCAAAGAAACCTACTTTACTGAGAAATGAGTAAAGAATACAATACAGAAATCTCTCCACACAGGGAGGAACTAACCCGCTCACAAATGACACACGAAACGAAAACAACCACGCACAAAACACATTGGGAGCCACTGGGTTAAATAGGGAAGGAGTGATTACATAATGGGCAACAGGTGTGTGACAATAGACAACAGGTGCAACATAGAAACAGAGAACATAGATCGGCAGTAGCTAGTATTCCGGTGACGACGAACGCCGAAGCCTGCCCGAGCAAGGAGGAGGGGCAGCCTCGGCAGAATCCGTGACAGTTGTTATTGTTCGGGCCGGCTACTTCCAAATGTATTGTTTAATTTAAAAATAAAAAATACATTTATTTTAATTAAATACATTACAAAACAAGTAGTTTGTAGTTTATTTTGATACATTGAGATTTATGGTATTTTGTATCTTTATTTTGTAATTTTAGTTTTTTTGTAATTTTTGCCCTGGTCAAAAGTAGTGCACTATATAGGGAATAGGATGCCATATCAGATTTAGCCATTGGTGCTCAACTCTGTAGAATGTCAATACAGACCCATTGTTGCTCAAACCTGTAGAATGTAATTACAGACCCATTGGTGCTCAACTCTGTAGAATGTCATTATAGACCCATTGTTGCTCAACCTTGTAGAATGTAATTACAGACCCATTGTTGCTCAACCCTGTAGAATGTAATTACAGACCCATTGTTGCTCAACCTTGTAGAATGTCATTACAGACCCATTGGTCCTCAAACCTGTAGAAAGTCATTACAGACCCATTGTTGCTCAGTGGTTCCGATGACTGGGCTTACAACAATAATATTAAACTGGTTTGTTTTCAGACGGGACACAGGAAAGATGTTTTGACAGAATAATTACACTGAAGAATTGATACATGAGAACCCAATCAGGCCCAAATGATGATGGTGTGTGCGTGTGTGTTTGTATATGTGTGTGTGTGTGTGTGTGTGCGTGCATGTGAGCGTGTGTGTGTGTACCTACTTGTGTGTGTGTTTATAACAGCTTGCTATAGATAATGGACACCTGCTCCCAGCTACAAATAGCAGAGTGATTCACTCTTTTCTCGAGACACGACATTCACTATAACTGCCTCACAATACCCTCTCAACATCCTCACCTCTCTCTCTCTCTCTCTCTCTCTCTCTCTGTCTCTCTCTGTCTCTGTCTGTCTCTGTCTGTCTCTCTGTCTCTCTGTCTCTGTCTCTGTCTCTCTCTCTCTCTCTCTCTCTCTCTCTCTCTCTCTCTCTCTCTCTCTCTCTCTGTGATGAGTGTTATAGAAGGGGTCAGGCGCAGGAGGGTAAATCACCGAATACAGAGTTTATTCCATCGTACACAAATAGCGCTGGATAGCGACAAACAAAACAGGCACAGGGGAAAATCTACCCTGGCAATACAAGGTAACGGTAGCTCCAACAATAACAGGCACAGGAGAAATATCTATCCCGTCAATAACAAGGTACGAGTAGCTCCACCGAGCTACACTACTCTCACAAATAAACAATCACCCACAAGGACAAGGGGGGCAGAAGGAACACTTATACACAGACTAATGAGGGGATAAGAACCAGGTGTGTGTGATTATTTCTTTCTTTCTTTCTTTCTTTCTCTCCCCTCCATTCTTCTCGTATCTAACCCTCCTCTATCCATCTTCTTATAGCCTTTCCTTTCCTCTGCATTTTGTATACATCTGGCCCTTCATTGGACACTGTGTTAACAAACCTCAAAACGAGCTTCAATGCCATACAACACTCCTTCAGTAGCCTCCAACTGCTCTTAAACACTAGTAAAACTAAATGCATGCTCTTCAATCGAACGCTGCTGGCACCCACCCAGCCAACTAGAATCACTACTCTTGACGGGTCTGACCTAGAGTATGTGGACAGCTACAAATACCTAGGTGTCTGGTTAGACTGTAAACTCTCCTTCCAGACTCACATTAAGAATCTCCAATCCAAAGTTAAATCTAGAATTGGCTTCCTATTTCGCAAGAAAGCCTCCTTCACTCATGCTGTCAAACATGCCCTCGTAAAACTAACTATCCTACCGATCCTTGACTTCGGCGATGTAATTTACAAAATAGCCTCCAACACTCTACTCAGCAAATTGGATGTAGTCTATCACAGTGCCATCCATTTTGTCACCAAAGCCCCATATACTACCCACCACTGTGACCTGTACGCTCTTGTTGGCTTGTCCTCACTACATATTTGTCGCCAAACCCACTGGCTCCAGGCCATCTATAAATCACTGCTAGGCAAATCCCCGCCTTATCTTAGCTCATTGGTCACCATAGCAACACCCACCCGTAGTATGCGCTCCAGCAGGTATATCTCACTGGTCATCCCCAAAGCCAACACCTCCTCTGTCTCTATAGGAGATAGGGTAAGCGACTGCATATGTATGCTTTAGCAATGACAAGGAGTGACAAGGAGTGGGATTTTAGCTCAAGAGACTGGTACTCAGACAACCTTCTCACCTCTCCTCCCTCTCTCTTTTCTCTAAGTAGAAAAGGAAATGGTACTGCTCCACAGAAAATGAATCAAAATCCATCACCATGGATACCGGGTGTGCAGAGATCATCTTCCTGACTTTCTTTTGACGGATCATGTGGCAGGGCAAACTATCACGGATTACGAAGGGAACCCAGCCGTGAGCTGCCCAGCGACGCGAGCCCACCACACTCAAAAAAATGATGGGCTAAAAACAAACCAATTTGGGTTATTTGGTAACCCAGCACTGGTTAAATATCCCCGTGTAGCTCAGTTGGTAGAGCATGGCGCTTGCAACGCCAGGGTTGTGGGTTTGATTCCCACGGGGGGCCAGCATGAAAAATTTAATCACTCACTAACTGTAAGTTGCTCTGGATAAGAGCGTCTGCTAAATGACTAAAATGTAAAATAGTGGATATGACACATGTTAAGTTATTTTCACCATGCCAGTTGGGTTGTGTGAATAACCCAACACATTGGGTTGTTGGGTTTACCCACACATATGGGTTAATTTACCATCAATTGGGTATTTTTTACTCTCATGCTGGGTCTTTTTAAATGTAATCCATAGGTTATTTTCAGGAGGCGTGGCTTATTAGGGGTGTGGCTTTCAGCTAGATCTTATTGGCAACCAGTGACAGTAAATGTAGTTCCTGTTTACCATGTTAATTTTATATACTGCAAATTCAACTGTTCCTTAAAGGGACATTTCACCACTGCTCTATTTCACTATATATGTCCATTATTATGTTATTAATATATCATATGTGTCATAACACATCTGAATATCCTCACTACATGCAAATACGAGCCTTTCTGCATATCACAAGTAGAAACTGGCCAGCTACATTTCCTGATTGTAAGCAAACCACAATGTTCAGAATTCATAGCGATTTCAGGAAGTGGAGGACCGCCCTGTGGAGGTGTATGTGAGCAATATCAAAATGTCTGTGTTTGTAGCCAGTACAGAGGATTTTGAAACGGAACTGAAGTCTCAACTGATGGGGTTGCCATGTCGTCGAACGTTGAAAAGTGATGCTATTCCATCGATCTTCCACTTCACTTCTAAGAGGAAGGCATCCGATCAGCGCAGTAGAAACGAGGACAAGCTGAGGTAAGGTAGCTAACATTATCTAGTGAACTAGCTAGCTAGCGAACTACATTTGTTTTTCTAAACCAAAATCTAGCTAGCTAGCTTTCAAAATATGCTAGGTAAGCATATCATTCGGAAACACAATGTTAACATTTATTGCTATGCGGACGACACTAGCTGTACATTTCGATGAAACATGGTGAAGCCCCAAAATTGCCTACCCTGGAATCCTGTGTTTCAGACATAAGGAAGTGGATAGCGGCAAATGTTTCACTTTTAAACTCGGACAAAACAGAGATGCTAGTTCTAGGTCCCAAGAAACAAAGAGATCTGCTGTTGGATCTGACAATTCATCTTGATTGTTATACAGTCGTCTAAAAAAAAACTGTGAAGGACCTAAGCGTTACTCTGGACCCTGATCTCTCTTTTGACGAACATATCAAGAATATTTCAAGGACAGCTGTTTTCCATCTTTTTAACATTGCAAAAATCAGAAACCGTTTGTCCAAAAATGATGCAGAAAAGCTCATCCATGCTTTTGTCACTTCTAGATTAGACTTCTGCAATGCTCTACTCTCTGGCTACCCGAATAAAGCACTAAATAAACTTCAGTTAGTGCTAAACACAGCTGCTATAATCTTGACTAGAATCCAAACATTGGATCATATTATTTGGCTTGCTATTAAGGCTAGGGCTGATTTCAAGGTTTTACTGCTAACCTACAAAAGCATTACATGGGCTTACTCCTACCTATCTCTCTGATTTGGTCCTGCTGTACATACCTACATGTACGCTACGGTCACAAGATGCAGGCCTCCTTATTGTCCCTAGAATTTCTAAGCAAACAGCTGGAGGCAGAGCTTTCTCCTACAGAGCTCAATTTTTATGGAATGGTCTGCCTATCCATGTGAGAGAGACTCGGTCTCGACCTTTAAGTCTTTACTGAACACTCATCTCTTCAGTAGTTCCTATGATTGAGTGTAGTCTGGCCCAGAAGGTGAACGGCAAGGCACTGGAGCGACAAACCGCCCTTGCTCTCTCTGCCTGGCCGGTTCCCGTCTCTCCATTGGGATTCTCTGACTCTGACCCTATTACGGGGGCTGAGTCACTGGTTTACTGGTGCTTTCCATGCCGTCCCTAGGAGGGGTGCATCACTTGAGTGGGTTAAGTCACTGATGTGATCTTCCTGTCCAGTTTGTCGCCCCCTCGGGCTCGTGCAGTGGAGGAGATCTTCGTGGGCTATACTCAGCCTTGTCTCAGGGTAGTAGGTTGGTGGTCTGTTGATATCCCTCTGGTGGTGTGGGGGCTGTGCTTTGGCAAAGTGGGTGGGGTTATATCCTGCCTGGTTGGCCCTGTCCGGGTGTGATGGGTGATTTGAAGGAGTCAGGCGCAGGAGGATAAATCACAGAATACAGAGTTTATTCCGGAATAAAGAGTTACTCAGAAATGCGTCAAAGAGTACAGTGCGCAAAACAGGCGCACTGGAACCAAACAGGTACACAGGGAAAATATACCCCGGCAATACAAAATACATGGAGCTCAACCGAGCTACACTCTCCTCACACTAAACAATCACCCACAAGGGGACACTTATACACATACTAATGAGGGGATAAGAACCAGGTGTGTGTAATAGACATGACAAAACAAATAGAATGATGAGATGAGGAGCGGCAGTGGCTAGAAGGTCGATGACGACAATTGCCGAAGCCTGCCCGAACCAGGAGAGGAGGATACCGGGGGTATCGTCGGACGGGGCCACAGTGCCCCCTTCTCAGCCTCCAGTATCTATGCTACATTAGTCTATGTGCCGGGGGGCTAGGGTCAGTCTGTTATATCTGGTGTTATTCTCCTGTCCTATCCGGTGTCCTGTGTGAAATTAATTACGCTCCCTCTAATTCTCTCTCTCTCCCTCTCTCCCTCTCTCCCTCTCTCCCTCCCGGAGGACCTGAGCCCTAGGACCATGCCTCAGGACTACCTGGCCTGATGACTCCTTGCTGTCCCCAGTCCACCTGGTCGTGCTGCTGCTCCAGTTTCAACTCTTCTGCCTGCGGCCAAGGAACCCTGACCTGTTCACCGGACGTGCTACCTTGTCCCAGACCTGCTTTTTTCAACTCTCTCTCTCTCTCTACCGCACCTGCTATTTCAACCTCTAAATGCCCGGATATGAAAAGCCAAATGACATTTACTGCTGATGTACTGACCTGTTGCAACCTCTACAACCACTGTGATTATTATGTGACCCTGCTGGTCATCTATGAACGTTTGAAAATCTTGGAGGAAAATCTGGCCTTAATGGCCATGTACTGTTGTAATCTCCACCCGGCACAGCCAGAAGGGGACTGGTCACCCCTCATAGCCTGTTTCCTCTCTATGTTTCTTCCTATGTTTCTGCCTTTCTAGGGAGTTTTTCATAGCCACCGTGCTTCTACATCTGCATCCCTTGCTGTTTGGGGTTTTAGGCTGGGTTTCTGTATAAGCACTTTGTGACATCTGCTGATGTAAAAAGGGCTTTATATATTGATTGATCAATGCAATTAGCCAGCTACGATCTGGCGATGTGATTTGTAACTTTACAAGCTAACATTAGCTTTGTTAGGTTATGTTAGCTAACCGTTAGCTAACATGACTGTATATGTGTTCTATTTAGAGTCCAATCCCATCAACATCTGCAGCGGCCTCAACATCAAGCTCCGCACCAGGAGCTTCAAACATGTCACTAAAATCTACTGAATCTTTCCATGACAAGCAAATAAATATACCTGAACTAGGCATAAACATGGTCTGTGTCTCGTTGTTATGTTTACAGGAAGGCTACAACAAGTACTGTAGTTCTCTATATTATGGCGGCTTGGTTGATTTTTCATGCAAGGCTTGAAGTCAAAATTTGAGAAAACAATGTTATAGTAAGGAGGAGATGTGTGGGTGACTGATTGGTGTCCGTTGGGGGTGGGTGTTGTGTGTGAAGGTTAAGTATGCACGATCTATAAACAAAATCACCAATACACTAAACTGTCTACAAGACAAGTGCTCCTCAAACTTTTCACACCCTTGCAGTCAGTTCTTTGTCACGGGGAAGAGGGGCTGTTAGCGAACTCTTCTAGCCTATTGACGTCATTACTGGTCTACTCAGCACAACTGTGCTCGTACACAACAATACACGACTAGGCTGTATACAAGTCAAGCCCCCCTTAAACTTTTCACATCTTTGCTAACAGCCCATCTAGGGCTGTGGCGGTCGTGACATTCTGTCAGCTGGTTATTGACCTGCAAATGACTGCCCGTCTCACGATAATTGACTGTTAATTAATATAAACACGTTTAGCATCTCCAGGCCTCCATGCATACAACAAATAAAGTATAATAAATCAATTTAATAAACACCATCACAATTAATCCAATATTTATTTTAGCCAGATCTAAAGAAACATTATGATATGAAGAAAATGTATTTCAGAAGAGTTGGCCTACTGTATGTTATCTGGCCGTGCTCCATGCCATAGGCTGTAGGCTTGTTCATTTAGCTGACAAGATATGCTTATGTCCCGTGCCATTATTTTATACTACATGGTTTTACAGTGAGAGGAATATGTTGAGTGTAAAAGTGATCATTTGAAACAAATCATATAAGCTAGATTTAGAGTTATTTGGCAACTTTAGTTGCGAATTACACCAACCTTAGAATGTCTTAGAAATCAAGACATGATGCGACTATAGGATATTGATGATTTAAGAAAGTGGCTATAAAAGCTTGCCTCAGGCTGCACACGCTGCTCTCTCATCAACTGATCATATTTTTAGTATTCTCAATTTAATCTTGTCTTTACTAATATGTCAAATTAGTTTTTCGAATGGCCCATTATCAAATGGGCAGGAACAGGGGCTAGGGGAAAAAATATATGTCATCCGTATGCACTCGAATAGCGAATGGAGGCTGCTTTCCTGCTGGTTAGTTTTTTTCATTCACACCGGGTAGGCTACTCCGGATATTTCACTCCATGCGTCAACCACTGTTTGAGGAGCATGCAGCCTCTCCCTGCGCAACAGGTGATATTCTTCCCAAACTCCAGGGTGCAACTGCAGCCCGCAATTTGGGGCGTTCCTGCATGTGGGCGTTCCTTCATCTGCAGGAAACGCCCCCTCAAACATTTTATTGGTTCTTTCATGAACACCCCCCCACCCTTCGATCATTCCATTGGTTCCTGCATCAACGCCCCCAAGCACCCTATTGGTTCCTGCATGAATGTCCCCCCTCGAGCATGACATATTATGCTTGTGACTCTTCTGAATGTGGGTCAAAAGGGAAATAAAGTATTATCTGAGTTTCTTCCCGGAGTCCTCCTTGCTAGCTAGCGGGAGCGACACCGGTAGACAGTGTCCCTTCGCTCCCACCTGCCGAATACCTGTTATCACAGTCGTTAACAGAACTGTGGGAAAACAGTGCCCGACAGGCCGGGGCGAAGGACACTGCTAGCACAGCAGGTGGGCGAATAGGGGGACACTGTGTCCTAGCGAACTAACTACCTAGTTTGCTAGTTAGCGACACCGTGTGCTAGCTTGCTAGTTAGCTAGCTAGCACACGGTGTCACCCTCTGCCTCCCGCTTGCTGTGTACCGGAGAAAACAGTGCCCGACAGGCAGGGACATAGGACAACTCTTCTGAAATACATTTTCTTCATATCATAATGTTTCTTTGGACCTGGCTAAAATAAATATTGGATTAATTGTGATGGTGTTTATTAAATTGATTTATTCTACTTTTTTTTTTAAAGGTGCATCAGCGTCTTGTATGC